>NC_037289.2:14076219-14151219 GCF_000002775.5 Populus trichocarpa | reverse complement strand
CTGACCCAAAACCCTAAACTGAAATGCCCATAACTTAATCCAAACAAGCCTTGGATCCTAACTAAAAACAAAGTATTAATTAAGCCCAAACAAGCCTTGGGCTGTAGCTAACAAAATAAATAAAGCCCCTAATATTAAATCCATGTTCTGCCATGAGAAGAAGAGAAGGAAGTAAAATATCACAGAACTTATTCAAGGCTTATTTGTAGCCTTCCATGCAGCCCCTTAATCCTAGAAACAAAAGCAAAAGGTAGCCACCCATGTTGTTTCCAAGTTGTAGTAGGATTCTTTTGATTCCTTTGTTGTCCTCACCTCATGGCCCAAATAAGGTTGTGTTGGACCCCTGTTGCACATGAATAAGATGTACTAGGGTCTCCTCTTGATAATCTAATGGACCTTTCAATTCTGACTTTGTTGAAACATTCAAAACCAATGCATTCAATGCCTTTGTCTTGGACCGAGTCATTGGATCATTTGGAACATGTAATGGGTCCTTGCTGGTGTTTCTAGGCTGGTCTACATCATCCCCTCTCTCCTCGAAAGGATTCGACCTCGAATCAAAATCTGTGTCAAACAACATAAGATCAGCAACATTAAAGGTAGCACTAACACCATACTCACCTGAAAGATCAATTTTGTATGCACTGTTATTGATTCTCTCTAAAACGTGAAATGGACCATCACCACGAGGCTGTAATTTTGATTTCCTTTGGTTAGGAAATCATTCCTTACGCATGTGCACCCAAACCAGTTTACGTCCCATATTTGCTTTAGAAGCGTAACTTCTGTTCTTTTTCTCTATTTGCAGGCGAACTCCCTCATGGAGTTGTCTCACCATCTTTGCCTTCTTTTCACCATCTAAACTTACCCTTTCTTCAAAAGGTAAAGGATTTAAGTCCATAGGAGTTAGTGGATTAAAATCATAAACAATTTCAAAAAGAAAGAAAAACCAGTGGTCGAATGCACAATTCTATTATGAGCAAACTCAACAAAAGGCTAACATTCTTCCCAACTTTTTAAATTCTTTTGAATTATAGCACACAAAAGTTAGGATAATGTTCTATTCACTACCTCAGTTTGTCCATCTGTTTGAGGATGACATGTTGTCGAAAATAAGAGTTTAGTTCCCAACTTTCCCCATAAGGTTTACCAAAAGTAGCTAAGGAACTCACGATCTGATATTATACTCTTTAGGAATGCCATGCAAACGTACAATGTCCCTAAAGAACAAGTCTGCGATATGAGATGCATCATCCGTTTTATTGCATGCAATGAAATGCGCCATTTTAGAAAACCTATCAACCACAACAACAATAGAGTCTCTACCTTTCTTTGACCTAGGTAAACCTAAAACAAATTTCATAGAGATATCTACCTAAGGTTCAGTAGGCACAGGTAATGGTGTATATAGTCCATGTGGTTGTATTCTAGATTTTGCCTTTCTACAAGCAATGCACTATTCACAAATTCGTTGCACATCTCTTTTCATCTTTGGCCAATAGAAATGCTCATGCAATACATCTAAGGTTTTCGCAACCCTAAAGTGACCCTAAATGCTCCTATACTAAAGCGATCTGGTGGGATGTTTGTGACAGATGCGACATTCCAAGAATGACAAAAGGCTGGGATGAATGGATTCGATGGGCCACTGTCTCTTGGCATGGCAAGAGTTTCGTCAATTTTTCTCGTAAACTGAGTTTTGCAGCTACAGTGTATCATGTATGGCAAGAACGGAATGCAAGGATCTTTGCTGGAATGTCTAGAACTCCGAATTTGGTCCTTAATCAAATCGAATGTATCATTCGTGATAAGCTTGATTTGATGAGGAATGTCGTACCAACAAACGAAAACACAAGGATCCAACAAGCTTGGAAGGTGAATACCATAGATTCTCAATCTGTTAGTTAGCTGGTTTCCTAACGAATCTAGTGAGGTTTCAGTTTTACGGTCGATGGCTAGCATGTAGCCATCTGTTGTTTTATGTTTTCTGTTATCATTGTAAATCTGGGGTATGCCCCTTATAATGTTTGTATCTTCTTCCTTTAATACATACGTCAACTTACCAAAAAAAAAAGTGACCCATTAAACCACCCCCATGTGCTTCAGGAACAAGCAATTCACGCAAAGAACTAGCAGGAACACACAATCTATTCTCTTTGAACAAATAATCATCCATCAAATAAAACTTACCAGAAGCAGAATGTCCACATGCATTATAAATCTCAGCAAAGTCAGAATCATTATCATACAATTCCTTCACATATTCAAAGCCTAACAATCTAGTATTCATGGTGTGTAAAAGAACATACCCGCGTGAAAGTGCATCAGCTACGATGTTCTCTTTGCCTTGCTTATACTTGATTACATAAAGAAAGGTTTCAATGAATTCAACCCATTTTGCATGCCTCCTATTCAACTTACCTTGTCCTTTCAGATGTTTCAAGGACTCATGATCCGAATGGATTACGAACTCTTTTGGCCACAAGTAATGTTGCCATGTCTCAAGTGCTCTTACCAATGCATAGAGTTCCTTATCATAAGTGGGATAGTTCAAGGTCGCTCCACTTAACTTCTCACTAAAATATGCAATAGGTCTCTGATCCTGCATCAAAACAGCACCTATTCCCATTCCAGATGCATCACATTCTATTTCAAATGCTTTCGTAAAGTCAGGTAAAGCCAAAACAAGTGCAGAACATAATTTATCTTTCAAAAGAACAAAAGCCGATTCTTGTTCCTCCCCCCATTTAAACCCAACTGACTTTTTAACAACTTCATTCAAGGGTGCAGCTATTGTACTGAAATCTTTCACAAAACGCCTATAAAAACTAGCTAACCCATGAAAACTCCTTACCTCACTTACCGATTTGGGTGGAGGCCAATCCCGGATGGCCTTAACTTTCTCCTCATCTATCTCGATACCCTGTGCAGTTACAACATAGCCAAGAAACACAATTTTCTCCATGCAAAAGGCACACTTTTTAAGATTAGCATACAATTTCTGAATCTGATGGGTTGTAGTGGTTTGAGTTCTAGCTGAATCTGATGGTCTTCTCTCCCCTTGTTCCTCACCTTGATTTTTTCTCCCCATCGCCTCATGCTCACCTTTTAGCTTTATTTGATCATCATACACCTGTTTGGGTGTAAGAGGTACAAGAGTGATGGCTTTACCATCTTTTACAATGGTATACCAATTTTTAACCCCATCATGAATTGCCTTCCTATCATATTGCCATGGTCTCCCCAACAAGATGTGACTTGCTTGCTTTGGTTTGACACAAATCGTCTCCTTATTAAGACTTTCATCTCCCCCCAAGTTTGAACGGGTCGCTCCACATTCCTCCTCCTACTGATTACAATTTGATTGCACCAAATCAATGCATACTCTGATGCGAACCTCGTGATCATATGGTCACGCAACCCACGCGCAAAGACACTAATTCCCAGAAAGCTAAGCAAATCAAGTTTGATAGGAGTGTGACACAAAGATAACTTGTACATAGGCACCAGCACTATTGGAAACGGATACCCCCACCCAACGAATATTGATTCGTGAACGAGAAGTATAAGGATGACGCCACGAAGACAGTTGTTCTTCGATAAGTCGTTTTCAGTCCTTTAGAGAACCAAAGAAGGGAGATTATCCCAGCAGTACACAATAAGTGGAGCAAAGAGGTTTATTGATCTGAAAATTGCGTAACCTTACATGTCTGGTTATGCCCTTATTTATAATGACTTATATGATGCCCACTTACAATTAAACCCAAATAATATAAATAAACCCTAAACTAAGAAGAAAATAATAATAACAATAATAAATCTGAATTTAATATCCTAAATATAATAGGATTAGATTTGTTGCCCTTTAGAAGTCCTATATAAGCTAGGAGAATCAAATCTGAAGGTAGAATTAATTCTGAAATCTTCTTTCCTTTTTTTGTAGCTAGGATGAACAAGGAATCCTTGTAAGAAAAGGATTCTGAAACATTTATGAATCCTTGCCACACTTGGAAACTATGTTGCAGCCCATTAAAGATCTTTGTAGAATTAGAAGGTTCCTAAAATAAGTTGCCACATCCTTTTAGGAAAAGAATCCTAACCAAATAGAAAGTCCACAAGTCAAAAGCAAGTAAATAACAAAATTCGTACAGGTGTTTCGATGTCTTCTCGAACTTTGATTGACCTGAAATTTTAAACCAAGGTACAACAACATGTCAGGAGACTTCATGTAAAAGTTCAGCTCGATCCAGGGTTGGATTGAGAATTATGACTGTTGCCGTAAAACTGGATAGTTGCATATTTTACGTCAAATCTGAATTTGACCTTTCCTGGATCGTATCATTCCCTCTCTCTTCAAGATGATTCATCATGGAATCACCAACAAGTTGAATAGACAATTCCTTAGCCTCTTTTTAAAGCTTTTTGAGTTCTTTTCTTGCCAACAATCGTCGCCAATAACTTTGGATGAAAGTAGCGGCCGTTCTATTTCGTATATCATCATTGCAGCGTATTTTCTCCTCTCTTTCTGAAGCTTGCTGGGCATTGACTGTTGCCGTTAACACATCAAGTTCTTGCTTCATCTCCCTTAGAAAACGGGATAGACTCTTGGATTCTTTTTTTAGAACACTAATCTCTTTATTTCTCTCCATTTGATACCACCTCTCCTTTTGAATCCCCCTTTTCTTTTGCCATAACACCTCATCAAAATACATGAAATCCCTTCAGTGTCTAGGCTGTCGAAAACCTTCCTAATGGCCTATGCTCTCATCCTTAAAATCGTCATCAACAATATCATCAACGTCCACCTCAAAATCTTCATAATCAGCCCACCTTGGCCTTTTGGCCCCACTGTCATTGTTTGATTTTGGTTCAGCCCCAACCTTTCTCACGTTTTGGGTACATGTTCCAGCCACATTACCATGTTTTCCCACCTTCTCAAGTCTGTCACACATGTTCCCCATCACGGAATTCATGCTTTCCATCATCTTCGTCATGGCTTGCATTTGGAATTTAAGTTCTACATCGGGAGGGGGTGGTATGTTGTTTTGCGCTGACATGATATTAACTGCAAAAATTGGTTAGTGGTAAAAAAAATCCTCACATCCTTCCTGTTTCGCTCAAACACTCTTAATATCCTCACATGCTCACACCTCTCGTCTCACCTTCTTGCAGTTCTTGCAGAACTCAAACCAATACCAAATAGAACCAACTTGGCAGCGCAATCTAAATATATATATATGACTCAAGAAGCAATAAAAACCAGAAAAACAAGCAAAACAAAACTGCGATGATAGTCTTGCGAGTAGCAAGCGAATCTATCCGAAATATGAACAAAATTGAAGACTCGAATAAAAACAGAAACGAAATATGCAAAGATGATGAAACAGCACCCAAATATATTGGATATGTTGAAAATATACTTCAAGAAATGAAAACAACACAAAGAAAGCGAATTTCAAAAGTTGACGCAAAATAGACTCGTTTACAACGAGTTAAGTCTGAATCTGGAACCTAAAGTGAATGATATCCAATTGAGTTAAAATTTCAGATATAGTACAATATCAACCCAAATAGAAAGAATATGAATTTTGAGCAATTTACGATAAGGTTTGATATACTGACGCAAAAAGGGTAAGAATCAGACCTGATTAGACCCAAAAATGAAAACCAAAGCAACCGATATCTAATTGACTCCAAACTTAATATGTGACGCGTTTAGGGCCCCATTAATAAGCGTATCAAATTTAAGCTAATTCTGAGTTGATTTGGTACAATTTTCCCTTATTGCGGCAGAACCAATAAATGTCTCTTTGAACGATTTTTTTTTTCTTTTTTTTTTATGCTACTGATATATTTTGTACAGTAACTAAATGAAATAATTATTTTTTTGTTTTTTGATATGCTGCAAAATCAAGGAGAAAAAGAAATTGGACACTAAGGAATTTTTGCGGAAACAACAAGAAACAAAAATTTCAGAAGGATATAACCTGATTAATGGAACCAAGCTCTGATAGTGAATGATGCGAACCTCGTGATCACATGGTCACGCAACCCACACGCAAAGACACCAATTCCCAGAAAGCCAAGTAAATCAGGTTTGATAGGAGTGTGACACAAAAATAACTTGTACCTAGGCACCAACACTATTGGAAACGGAGACCCCCACCCAATGAATATTGATTCGCGAACAAGAAGTATAAGGATGACGCCACGAAGACAGTTGTTCTTCCATAAGTCGTTTTCAGTCCTTTGGAGAACCAAGGAAGGGAGATTATCCCACCAGTACACAATAAGTGCAGCAAAGAAGATTATTGATCTGAAAATTGGGTAACCTTACATGTTTGGTTATGCCTTTATTTATAGTGACTTATATGATGCCTACTTACAATTAAACCCAAATAATATAAATAAACCCTAAACTAAGAAGAAAATAATAATAACAATAATAAATCCGAATTTAATATCCTAAATATAATAGGATCAAATTTGTTGCCCTTTAGAAGTCTCTTATAAGCTAGGAGAATCAAATCTGAAATCTTCTTTCCTTTTTTTGTAGCTAGGATGAACAAGGAATCCTTGTAAAAAATGGATTCTGAAACATTTATGAATACTTGCCACACTTGGAAACTATGTTGCAGCCCATTAAAGATCTTTGTAGAATTAGGAGATTCCCAAAATAAGCTACCATATCCTTTTAGCAAAAGAATCCTAGCCAAATTAGAAGTCCACAAGTCAAAAGGAAGTAAATAACAAAATTCGTAGAGCCTTAGTTGACCCGTGTTTCGATGCCTTTCTGAACTTTGATTGACCTGCAATTTTAAACCAAGGTAGGAAAATATGTCACGAGACTCCACGTAAAATTTCAGCTTTATCCAGCGGTCGGATTGAGAATTATGAATGTTGTCGTAAAACTGGATTGTTGCACATTTTACGTCAAAATATGAATTTGACCTTCCCTGGATAGTATCTTACTCCGTAAACTCAATTATCACCAATTTCACCTTCTTTTGTTCATAATAGCTATGGCAATCAAAAATCCAATCTACCTTTTTCTCCCACTCCAAATAAGCCTCGGGATCGATTTTACCTTGAAAGTTAGGAATTTTCAGTTTAATGGTGTCCAAGTCCCCATCCATATTTTCATAAGTGCCCATGCCATGAAAATTCACAGTCCTCCTAGCCCTGTTCGTTCCAGACCTGATTCCTCGGCCAGCAGATGCAAAATTATAGTCATCTTCACCCGCATCTGCGTTTTCGTCAACAAACTCGTCAAAATCAGATCTGACATTCCGTACAACCATATGGACCGTATTTCCTCGGCGATCAGCCCCACCATTCTGTTGCTTTATTGAATTCACTTCATCTTTCAGATCCTTGTACGTTCTAGACAACAGCTCAAGGTGTTGGCCTATGGCTCGCAATTGGAAAGCTACGTCAGCGTATTGTGTCGCTGATTCGTTGTTTTTAGACATTCTTTAAATCTGCAAAATTTGGTTAGTAGCACAAAATATATCCTCACACCTCTCGTGTATCACACAAAAAAATCAAGGCTTTTCACTCTAATAAGCTCACAATGCCTTTTACCTCACAACTTGCTTTCTTTTGGTTCTTTAGGAACTGAAATCAACAAATTAAAGTCAGTAGCCTTTGCAGCGCACTCTAATTATAATTTTCAGACTCAAGAATCAATAAATATACTGAAAACAAAGCAAAACAAAACTACGATTACGATTTTGCGAGTAGCAATGCAAATTCGTATGAATTGTGGACGAAATGAAGACACGAAATAAAACAGAAGTGAATATTAGCAAAAACAGTTACTTGACTCCTAGATAACCCAAATATAATAGAAAGAAAAGATTTGAACAAAACTAAATAGTAAGGATCATGTTTTGAAACTTGATGCAAATCTAACCTGTTACACAATTTTTACGTAACAGAATTGAAACCCAGACCAAACGATCTCAAATTCAATATTTAGCATTATAATACTAAGCAAACAATAAAACTCAATTTATAGGTCGTTCCCTTATGTCTAGGTACCCAAACCCCTTGTATGATTAGTTTGCGGCAGAATTGAACCTCCAATAAGCCGATGTCAAAATAAGCCCAAATTTAATATATGGTGCATTCAATTAAATTCAGTTTGTATGCATTGTCATTGATTTTCTCTAAAACCTGGAATGGACCTTTACCATGAGGCTGTAATTTTGATTTCCTTTGGTTAGGAAATCGTTCCTTATGTATGTGTACCCAAACCAAATCACTGGGTTAGAAAACAACCTGTCTATGTCCCTTATTTGTTTTAGAAGCGTATAGTCTGTTTTTTTTCTCTATTTGGAGTCAAACTCTCTCATGGAGTTGTCTCACCATCTTTGCCTTCTTTTCACCATCTAAACTTATTTTTTCTTCAAAAGGTAAAGGAATTAAGTCCATAGGAGCAAGTGGATTGAACCCATACACAATTTTAAAGCGAGAAAAGTCAATGGTCGAATGCATTGTTCTATTATAAGAAAACTCAATGGAAGGCAAACATTCTTCCTAACTTTTCAGATTCTTTTGAATTACAACTTGTAACAGTTGGGATATTGTTCTATTCACTACCTTAGTTTGCTATATGTTTGAGGATGACAAGTTGTTGAAAATAATAGTTTAGTTCCCAATTTTTCCTATAAAGTCTTCCAAAAATAGCTAAGGAACTTAACACCACGATCTGACACTATACTCCTCCACTCTCAGCTAGATTTGAGTGTTTTTGAGTAGTGGTCAAATGGTCTGATCTGTTTGGAGTGTTGACGGAATATTTGTTTGTGTTTGGATGGGTGGCCGAATCTTATGGTCTTTTCTCCCCTTGTTCCTCACCTTCATTTTCTCTTCTCATCACCTCATGCTCACTTTATAGCTTTATTTGATCATCATACACCTGTTGGAGTGTAAGAGGTGCAAGAGTGATGGTTTTACTATCCTTTATAATAGTGCAAGAGTGATGGTTTTACTATCCTTTATAATAGTATACCTATTTTTAACCCCATTGTGAATTGCCTTCCTATCATATTGCCATGGTCTCCCTAACAAGATGTGACTTGCTTGCATTGGTACCACATCGCACATAACTTCATCAACATATTTCCCAATAAAAAATGGAATCACAAAACCTGTTTAGTCACTTTCACTTCATCACTATCATTGAGCCAATGCAATCTATATGGTTTAGCATGCTTAATAGTACACAAATTCAGTTTACTAACAAGGGTGGTACTACAAACATTAACATAGCTTCCACATAGAACAGTCATTGATTGGATCATGGTTTGTGTTACATCATGTCAATTCTCTATCAACGTCAATGGTGAGCTTGCAGGTTACTTTCAAAGGGGAAAAGGGCTGAGACAAGGGGATCCATTGTCCCCATATTTGTTTGTCCTATGTATGGAAATCCTGTCGGGGCTATTCTGCAAGATGAGTGCCAACCAAGAATTCAAGTTCCACTGGAGATGCAAGAAGGACAAAATTTCTCATCTTTGTTTTGCTGATGACTTGATGATTTTTAGCAACGGGGATGTAAACTCAATTCGTATGATCAGAACTGTGCTCACAAAGTTTCAAGATCTATCAGGTCTGTATCCAAATCCAAACAAAAGTGACATCTTCTTGAGCGGTGTGTTAAATGCTGAGAGGGAACAAATTATTCATATTCTTGGGTTTAGAGAGGGGGAGCTCCCTATGAAATATTTGGGAGTACCTCTTCTCTCGTCCAGACTAAAGGTTATTTATTGTAAGGGCCTCGTGGATCGAATCACCTCTAAAGTTCGACATTGGACTTGTAGAGCACTCTCGTATGCAGGACGGGTACAACTGATTAATTCAGTCTTATTTTCCATACAGGTCTATTGGGCATCTCTCTTTCTCTTACCTGGGCAAGTAATTAAAAATGTGGAGCAAATTATGAAATCCTTTCTTTGGTCAGGTTCAGATATGAGAACTACTGGGGCTAAAGTGGCTTGGGATCAGGTTTGTCTTCCAAAAAAGGAGGGGGGGCTAGGAATAAAAAGCATAACAGAATGGAACAAGATTGCTTTGTTGAAACACATTTGGAACCTGTGCAATGACTCAGATGGCTCAATATGGTCTACTTGGATCAGATCCAATCTGTTGCGAGGTAGGAATTTCTGGACAATCAAGACGCCACAGAATTGCTCTTGGGCTTGGGGAAAGATTCTAAAGCTCAGATCCTTAGCATGGCCGAAGATGAAGTACATCATAGGAGATGGAATGACAACCTCTCTATGGTTTGATAATTGGCATCCTCACAGCCCACTCGCGGATTCTTACGGGGAAAGATTCATCTATGATTCAGGTATGGCCAAGAACGCGAAGGTGAATGTGCTAATTCAGAACTCAGAATGGAAAACTCCTACCACCCAAGCTATTGGCTGGCACCCCATTATAGAAGCTATTCCTTCCAATTCTAATCCTAAGATGGGGCAAAAGGATGAGATAGTTTGGTTGGACTCGCCAAATCACAGATTCTCGGTCAAAGTAGCTTGGGAACAACTAAGACGTCATCGTCAGATGGTTGAATGGCATGACATTGTGTGGTTCAAGAATGCTGTTCCAAGACATTCATTTCTTCTATGGATGGCCGTCCAACAGAAACTCACAACTCAAGATAAACTTCATCGGTTTGGTATACATGGTCCTAATAGATGCTCACTCTGTCTCCGCAACAATGAGGATCACAACCACTTGTTCTTTGAATGCTCCTATACTAAAGCGATCTGGTGGGATGTTTGTGACAGATGCGACATTCCAAGAATGACAAAAGGCTGGGATGAATGGATTCGATGGGCCACTGTCTCTTGGCATGGCAAGAGTTTCGTCAATTTTTCTCGTAAACTGAGTTTTGCAGCTACAGTGTATCATGTATGGCAAGAACGGAATGCAAGGATCTTTGCTGGAATGTCTAGAACTCCGAATTTGGTCCTTAATCAAATCGAATGTATCATTCGTGATAAGCTTGATTTGATGAGGAATGTCGTACCAACAAATGAAAACACAAGGATCCAACGAGCTTGGAGGGTGAATGCCATAGATTCTTAATCTGTTAGTTAGCTGGTTGTATTGGTTTCCCTAACGAATCTAGTGAGGTTTCAGTTTTACGGTCGGTGGCTAGCCTGTAGCCATCTGTTGTTTTATGTTTCTGTTATCATTGTAAATCTGGGGTATGCCCCTTATAATGTTTGTATCTTCTTCTTTTAATACATACGTCAACTTACCAAAAAAAAGATAAATGCATAACTTGTAGGAAAGCAAAGTCTAGGACTCAACCACATGGCTCGTATACCCCTTTGCCTATACTAAAAGAACCATGGGTAGACATTTCGATGGACTTCGTCTTAGGTTTACCTAGGTCAAAACGGGGTAGGGATTCCATCTTTGTAGTTGTTGTTAGGTTTTCAAAGATGGCACACTTCATTCCATGTCATAAAACTGATGATGCAACTAACATTGCTGATTTGTTCTTTAGGGAGATAGTACGGCTTCACAAGGTCCCTAAGAGCATTGTTTCTGATAGAGATGTTAAATTCCTTAGCTATTTTTGGAAGGTGTTATGGGGCAAATTGGGTACAAATTGTTGTTTTCAACTACTTGTCACCCCCAAACAGATGGACAAATCGAAGTAGTTAATAGGACCTTAACACAACTTTTGCGTACTGTCATTCAAAAGAACTTAAAGAATTGGGAAGATTGTTTGCCATTTATAGAGGTTGCATATAATTATAGTGTGCACTCTACTATTAAATTTTCACCATTTGAAATTGTATATGGATTTAACCCTTTAACTCCAATGGATTTGATTCCTTTGCCAATTGATGAAAGGGTTAGTTTGGATGGTAATCGTTAAGCACAGGTGGTGAAAACACTTCATGAGAGTGTGCGGCAACAAATTGAAAAGAGGAATCATGTGTATGCGACCAAAGCCAATAAGGGGCACAAACATGTTATCTTTCAGCCCGGCGATTGGGTTTGGGTGCATATGCGCAAGGAGAGATTTCCAACCCATAGGAAATCAAAGCTACAACCACGAGGAGATGGGCCATTTCAGATCCTTGAGAGGATCAATGACAATGCTTATAAAGTTGATTTGCCAGGTGAGTATGGTCTTAGTGCTACCTTTAATGTTTATGATCTTACTCTGTTTGATGTAAGTGATGATTCGAGGTCAAATCCTTTTAAAGAGAGAGGGGATGATGCGGATCAGCCCTACACCAAGCGTAATCATGCCAACAATCCATCGGAGGTGCTAATTGGGCCAATCACAAAAGCTTAAAGAAGCATTGAATGGGCTTGTTCAGAACGTATGGAGCAAAATGGACCTAGAGAGGCTTGGGACATTTAAGGAGCATGAAGGGCAGCCTTTAATTCATCTAGTTCAGGTCCAAGAAGAGCCCAATTCGTGTGGAACAAGGGGTTGATGTGTCCGGCCCAATACCAGCCTTGTTAGGCGTGTTATTTTTCCTAATGCTATAAGGATAAAAAAGTCAGCAATTTATTCTCCTAATTAAGTAAGGAAGTTGGCCATATCTTATTCCTAAAGAGGGGAGGACAATTTAATGCTTTTCCTAACTTATGAAAGAAAGTAATTAAATCAGCAACAAAGAAGGAAATTTATTTTCTTATTTGTCCAAGTTAAACGAGGAAATCCAAGCTAATTAAGGACATCAAGGGGGCAGCCACACAAATTTTTCAAATCAGATTTTTCCTAGTTTATTTAAGACTTCTTAAGGGTGACAAATCTGATCCAACATATTTAACATGATAATTTCGGATTTTTTATTATTTTTACTATTTTCTTCTTAGTGTTTGGGTTATTATTACTTATTTAGGTCAATTGTAAGTGGGCTTCATATAAGTCCACCTAAGGGGGCTCCATTAGGGTTTCTTTAAGTCTAGAGTCAGTATAAATAACGACATAACCAAACATGTAAGGTTACGCAATTTTCAGATCAATAAACTTCTTTGCTGCACTTATTGTGTGTTGGTGGGATAATCTCCCTTCCTTGGTTCTCTAAAGAACCTAAAATGACTTATCGAAGAACAATTGTCTTTGTAGCGTCATCCTTATACTTTTCGTTCGCGAATCAATATTCGTTGGGTAGGGGTCTCCGTTTCCAATAGTGCTGGTGCCTAGGTACAAGTTATCTTTGTGTCACACTCCTATCAAACCTGATTTACTTTGCTTTCTGGGAATTGGTGTCTTTGCGTGTGGGTTGCGTGACCATGTGATCACGATGTTCGCATCAATTGCAAATAGAGAAAAAGAATAGATTGTACACTTCTAAAGCAAATAAGGGGCGTAAACATGTTGTTTTCCAACCCGGTGATTGTGTTTGGGTGTGCATGCATGGAACGATTTCCTAACCAAAAGAAATCAAAATTACAGCTTTATGGTGAAGGTCCATTTCAAGTCTTAGAGAGGATCAATGACAACGCATACAAAATTGATCTTCTAGGTGAGTATGGTGTTAGTGCTACCTTTAATGTTGCTGATCTTACTTTGTTTGCACAGGTTTTTATTTGAGGTCGAATCCTTTCGAAAAGAGAGGGGATGGTGTAGACAAGCCCAGAAACACCAGCAAGGACCCATTACAAGTTTCAAATGGTCCAATGACTTGGTCCAAGAAAAAGGCATTGAATGCATTGGTTTTGAAGGTTTCGACCAAGTCAAATTTGAAGGGTCCATTGGTGTATCAAGAGGAGGCCCTAATATATCTTTTCCATGTGTAAGAGGGGCCCAATCCAACCTTATTTGGGCCATGAGGTGAGGACAACAAAAGAAACAAAAAAATCCTACTACAACTTGGAAACAACATGGGTGACTAACTTTTCCTTTTGTTTCTAAGATTAATGGGCTGCATGGAAGGCTATAAATAAGCCTTGAATCATTTCTGTAATATTTTATTTCCTTCTCTTCTTCTCATGATGGCAGAACGTGGATTTAATATTATGGGCTTTTATTTTATTTTGTTAGCTACAACTTAAGGCTTGTTTGAGCTTAATTAATACGTTGTTCTCAGCTAGAATCCAAGGCTTGTTTAAATGTTATGGGATTTTTTGTTTACGGTTTTTGGGTCAATTTTGTAAGTGGGCCAAATCAGTACACTAGGGTAGATCCATTAGGGTTAATTTTTCAAGAACTATTTAAACTAATGTAATCTAAATTTCAGCAGTCATTGATGAATATTACTTCTGAATTTTTCAGTTTTAACATGTAAGAGTGATTCTTGCATTCTTCAGTTCTTGAACGAACTATAAAAAATTAATTGGCTTCTTGGTGTCATTCTACTTCATTCCAATAGTGTTGATGTCTTAGGACAGGTTTCCATTGTGTCACACTCCTATTAGACCTATTTCAGCTTTCCAGGATCAGATCTCAATCTTGATTATGGGTTGCATGACCACGTGATCATGAGGTTCGCATTAAAAAGCTTTTTCATAATTACCATTGTCAAGAGGCCCCTCCTAGGTGCTGTTTGAAAGTTGATCTAATGAAGGCTTATGATTCAGTAAGGTAGGACTTCTTATTAGCAATCCTTAGGATGGTTGGTTTCCTTCAAGTATGGTTAATTGGATTCGTGAATGTATTTCCACTACTAGATTTTCAATATCCATAAATGGAGAGCTCCATGGTTTCTTTGTTGGTACTAGAGGATTAAGGCAAGGAGATCCAATGTCTCCTTACTTGTTTGTTCTTGTCATGGAAGTATTTTTGGGTCTGATGGGCGATTTTTGGTTCAAAATAATGACTTTAAGCTTCATTAGCATTGTGAAAGGATGCATCTCACTCATTTGTGCTTCGTAGATGATTTAATGATCTTTTGTTAAGCTGAGGTGGGTATGGTTTCAGTCATTAAATCGTGTCTTGATCAATTTCAAATGCTCTCTGGATTGATACCAAATCAAGATAAGAGTTGCATGTTCATTTGTGGTGTAGAGTCCGGAAATAAAGAATCGCTTCTTGATGTTTTCGGTTATAACGAAAGTAAACTTCCAATCAAATACCTTGGCGTTCCTCTCATTACTACAAAGTTTACATCTTCAGATTGTGTTCTCCTTGTAGACCGTGTTATAGAAAGGCTAGGAGTTGGATGCATCACACTCTTTCTTATGCGGGTAGACTTCAGCTTATCAAGTCCATCCTTTTCTCTATTCAAGTGTATCGGTCGTCTTTATTCAACCTTTCTAAGGACGTTGTTTTGAAGATTACCTCATTGCTCAGATCTTTATTAGGAAAAGGTTGTGAACTTGCTTCAGGTGGTGCTAAGATGGCTTGGGAAAACATTTGCTTACCAAAGGAAGAAGGTGGTTTAGGTGTTAAGAACATTCAGGTTTTGAATCGGGCTACTATGGTGAAACACATTTGGGCTATTTGTACAAATCCGAGGCATTCAATCTGGTCATCTTTGATCCACTCTTACTTGTTGTGGGGTAGGAATATTTAGGAGGTGCCTTGTCCTGGGAGGTATTCTTGGAGTTGGTAAATGGTCCTTGGTCTTTCGGAATTTGGTTCGTAAATTTATCTCAGTTCGTGTTGGTGATGGTCGGTCTACTTTCCTATGGTTTGATAAGTAGCACCTTGTAGGCCCCTTGGTGGAGTTCTTTGGGGATAAGATCATTATAGATTCTGGTTTAGGTCGGGATGCGAGACTAAGTTCTATTATTATTGGTCAAGAGTGGATTTGGCCGACTGTTAGGTCACTTGAGTGGATTGAGCTGATTCGTTGTACTTTAGATTCTCTCCTCCCTAATGATAGGTGGTGGGATGTTGTGTGTTTGAAAGATGCTTCGTAGGGTGTATTCTCCATTCATTATGTTTGGAATTCTATCCACCCCCGTTTGGAACAAGGTTGAGTGGCGGGCACTTGTTTGGCATAAATAGGCGATCCCATGATTTTCCTTCATCTTATGGCTTGTTATCCATAAGGCATTGTTGACTGAAGATAGGCTTATGTCCTTCGGTCTCATTCAGGTGTCTACTATGTGGGGATGATTGTGAGGATATTGACCACTTGTTTTTTTATTGCACTTTCTCCTGCCGTATCTGGTATGATCTTTATTCCATATGCTACATCCCATTTAGAAGTCAATCATGAAATAACACCATCTCATAGGCTCTCTAATTGGGGTGTATTTGTGATTATCAGATTGATGTTAGCCACAACAGTTTACTACATTTAAAGGGAGAGGAATGCTCGACTTCAGGAGAGACTCCTCATAACCCTACTGCGATTTATATGGATATTGTTAACTGTATTGTATCTAAATTTAATTTCCTTCATAATATGGCCAATACGGATACTAATAGAAGACTTTATGACACGAACCTCGTGATCACGTGGTCACGCAACCCACAATCAAGATTGAGATCTGATCCCGGAAAGCCGAAATAGGTCTGATAGGAGTGTGACACAATGAAAACTTGCCTCAAGGCACCAACACTATTGGATTGAGTAGAATAACGCCACGAAGCCAGTTAATCTTCGATAAATCAGATTCAGTTCGTTCAAAAACTGAAGAATGCAAGAATCACTCTCACACGTTAAAACTGAAAAATTCAGAAGTAATTATCATCCAAGCTGCCGAAATTTTGGCTTACATGAGTTTAAATAGTTCTTGAAAAGTTAACCCTAATGGACCCCTTATGTGGACTTAAATGAGGTCCACTCAAAACTGACCCAAAACCCTAAACTGAAAAGCCCATAACTTAATCCAAACAAGCCTTGGATCCTAACTGAAAAAAAATATTAATTAAGCCCAAATAAGCCTTGGGCTGCAGCTAACAAAATAAAACAAAGTCCATAATATTAAATCCATGTTCTGTCATGACAAGAAGAGAAGGAAGTAAAATATTATAGAACTGATTCAAGGCTTATTTATAGCCTTCCATGCAGCCCCTTAATCTTAGAAACAAAAGGAAAAGGTAGCCACCCATGTTGTTTCCAAGTTGTAGAAGGATTCTTTTGTTTCCTTTGCTGTCCTCACCTCATGGCCCAAATAAGGTTGTGTTGGACCCCTCTTGCACATTGATAAGATGTACTAGGGTCTCCTCTTGATACTCTAATGGACCTTTCAATTCTGAATTGGTTGAAACATTCAAAACCAATGCATTCAATGTCTCTTTCAATGCCTTTGTCTTGGACCGAGTCATTGGACCATTTGGAACATGTAATGGGTCCTTGCTGGTGTTTCTGGGCTGGTCCACATCATCCCCTCTCTCCTCGAAAGGATTCGACCTCGAATCAAAATCTGTGTCAAACAACGTAGGATCAGCAACATTAAAGGTAGCACTAACACCATACTCACCTGGAAGGTCAATTTTGTATGCGTTGTCATTGATTCTCTCTAAAACCTGAAATGGACCATCACCACGAGGCTGTAATTTTGATTTCCTTTGGTTAGGAAATCGTTCCTTAAGCATGTGCACCCAAACCCAATTACCGGGTTGGAAAACAACCAGTTTACGTCTCTTATTTGCTTTAGAAGCGTAAAGTATGTTCTTTTTCTCTATTTGCAGTCGAACTCCCTCATGGAGTTGTCTCACCATCTTTGCCTTCTTTTCACCATTTAAACTTACCTTTTCTTCAAAAGGCAATGGAATTAAGTCCATAGGAGTCAGTGGATTAAAACCATAGACAATTTTAAATGGAGAAAAACCAGTGGTCGAATGCACAGTCCTATTATAAGCAAACTCAACAAAAGGCAAACATTCTTCCCAACTCTTTAAATTCTTTTGAATTATAGCACGCAAAAGTTGGGATAATGTTCTATTCACTACCTCAGTTTGTCCATCTGTTTGAGGATGACATGTTGTCGAAAATAAGAGTTTAGTTCCCAACATTCCCCATAAGGTCTTCTAAAAGTAGCTAAGGAACTTAACATCACGATCTGACACTATACTCTTAGGAATGCCATGCAAACATACAATCTCCCTAAAAAACAAGTCTGCGATATGAGATGCATCATCCGTTATATTGCATGCAATGAAATGCGCCATTTTAGAAAACCTATCAACCACAACAAAAATAGAGTCTCTACCTTTCTTTGACCTAGGTAAACCTAAAACAAAGTCCATAGAGATATCTACCCAACGTTCAGTAGGCACAGGTAATGGTGTATATAGTCCATGCGGTTGTACTCTAGATTTTGCCTTTCTACAAGCAATGCACTGTTAACAAATTCGTTGCACATCTCTTTTCATCTTTGGCCAATAAAAATGCTCATGCAATATGAAAGGGTACGCAGAAGTTAATCAATGTTTCTAATTTAACTTAACAAGAGAGAGAGAGAGAGAGAGAGAGAGAGTGGTGCTGTCGGAGCTACATCTACTCCGTCCACCGTTGGATTGTTCTCATTTCTGACTATGTTGTTCCTTCCAACCGTCTCTCAATATTGACCGAACGGATTTGTTATCCAATCAACAAGGTAAGAGATATTGATCTCGCAATATTTCTACTATTCTGCATTTTCAGTTCTGGAACTATGGAGAAGTGGTGAAGTTGCAGCATAGTGAATGGATTGTCATAGACATGAAGGCCTTTGCCATATGTGAAGATTAAATCACGGTTCTTTGGAAAAAGTTTCATTTTTTCTTGCTAGTTTCAGAGTGGTTTGTCGTAGCTTGATCTCCTTTGTTCACCGTTGGATCGTTACCATTTTTGAGTATGCTGTTCTTCGGAACCTACTCTACATCTTGACCGAACGGATCATTGTTATAATCAGTGTGCTGGGAGATATTGGCCTCGTAATTTTGTAATTCTCTCCTTCCTTCATGAACTATTCTGCATCTTGTTGTTTATGAGTTAGGTTGCTGTTATTTTTGAGTTTAGGTTGCTTCTTGGACTCAGTTTATCTTCTTAGAATTCTGTTCTCTCTAGTATTTGTATGCTACCATAATGTCTCTATGTTCTTCTGTGGAAAATGTTCCAATGGTTAGCTCTAACATTGAACAATACAATCAAGTTAAGTCTGGACATACATTAAGATTAGAATTGCAAGATATGTTGAATAGCCATGGGATGAGGATTTCTCAATTTCAAGCTGATTCTGATGTTAGTATAGAGAACCACTCTACTGTCCAAGCTTCTAATGTTGTTCCAGAAATGAACCATGTGTTGGGTTCTAAAGTTGATGAGGTGAAGGTAGGGTCTCATCAACAAGAACAACTGAAACCTAGACCCAAATTAAATTTTTTAACTGCTTTGAAGGGTTCTGATGTTGATGACAATGAGGGTAGCAAGACCCTTGGCATTAGTTCAGTCCGTAATCTGCACTTTGCTCCCCCTACTATGACGGATGGTCGTGTGATAGTAGCTCCTCCACTTGATGTGTTTGAAGATGGCTGCGAATTTTGGAAATCCACCCTAGTTGGTCATTTTGTGGGGCAGAAATTACCGTATCCCGTGGTTAATTCTATTGCCAAAAGAATATGGAGCTCTTGCGGTCTATCAGAAGTTTTGTCTTCGGATAACGGTTTCTTCATTTTCAATTTTGATTCTGTTGATCATGCCACTAATGTGCTGGAAAGAGCCCCATGGCACATGGCCAACAGGCCTTTGGTGCTTAA
Organism: Populus trichocarpa; assembly: GCF_000002775.5. Classification (NCBI taxonomy): domain Eukaryota; kingdom Viridiplantae; phylum Streptophyta; class Magnoliopsida; order Malpighiales; family Salicaceae; genus Populus; species Populus trichocarpa. The sequence goes on along the minus strand of NC_037289.2, from coordinate 14,131,595 downwards.
ACGTTGGCAGCCGAACATGCAATTTTTGAAAGATGATTTGGCCAGAGTTCCGGTATGGGTTCGGCTGTATAATGTCCCTCTCGAGTATTGGACAATTAAGGGGTTGAGCTGTGTAGCGAGTGCTATTGGAGTCCCCCTTCATGCGGATCATACGACATTGTTGCGTAAAAGGCTTAGTTACGCAAGAGTTTGCGTTGAGATAGATGCTTCGAAGACGTTGGTTAAGGAATATGATCTTCGCTGTCCAAATGGGTTATTCATAACAATTTCAGCTGAGTACGAATGGATACCGTCGAAGTGCAGTAATTGCAATGTCTTTGGACACACCACAGCGCTATGTGCTACTAATAACATTGATAATCTTAAAGTGGTGGCAGAGGGTAAGAGGAATCTAGGAGCTATGAACTCTAAATCTGCGGATAACAAGCAGAATCAGTTTCAGTGGCAGGTAGTTGGTAAAGGAAACAAGGGTTCTGTGAGTGGGGAGAATGCCCCCTTGGCATCTAAAGTGGGTAATTGTAATGAGAATGGTTGTTCAACATCTGGTATACATATGTCTGATTGTAAGATGATTGATCATGCGGCATCAGATGTGCACAATGCTGCTTGTCATGAAGATGAAAATCCTTCCTCTCCTCTTGTCTTGAAGAGTTTACGAGAAGATATGAATCAGGAGCAAGGGGCTGCAAGTACTGCTTTAGATCAAGATATGGACGCAATGAGAGGTGATACAGATGGGGAACACACCGATAAGGAGTCAACATCAACGATCCTGACAACCCCTCAAACCCTGAATTCCACCGAAAGGGAAACTGTTAATCAGTTAGCTATTAAGGCTAGAGACTCTCTATAGAAAAAGAAAAAGGGTTCAAAAGCCTCTTCAAAGAAGCATAAGAAATCTGGCTCCTCTCCAGGAGGCACGTCAAGGTAATCTTTGTGTTGCTGTTTGTACTCCTCTCTATTTTCCTATGATTATTGGATGTTGGAATATTAGAGGTTTGAATGATCCTATAAAGCATTCAGAATTGCGTCGGCTCATCCATCAAGAGAGGATAGCTCTTTTTGGTCTGGTTGAAACTCGAGTTAAAGACAAGAATAAAGATAATGTTTCTCAACTTCTTCTGCGTTCTTGGTCCTTCTTGTATAATTATGATTTCTCTTGTCGTGGGCGTATTTGGGTTTGTTGGAATGCTGATACGGTGAAGGTGGATGTTTTTGGAATGTCAGACCAGGCTATTCATGTTTCTGTCACTATATTAGCTACCAATATCAGTTTCAATACTTCAATTATTTATGGAGACAATAATGCTTCCTTACGTGAGGCATTATGGTCTGATATTGTGAGTCGTAGTGATGGATGGGAGTCAACCCCGTGGATTCTTATGGGTGATTTTAATGCTATCCGCAACCAGTCGGACAGGTTAGGAGGGTCTACTACGTGGGCTGGTACTATGGACAGATTGGATACATGTATTCGAGAAGCAAAAGTAGATGATCTTCGGTATTCAGGTATGCATTATACTTGGTCGAACCAATGTCCTGAGAATCTGATTATGCGGAAACTAGATAGAGTGCTTGTCAATGAGAAGTGGAATCTGAAATTTTCATTATCGGAAGCGAGATTTTTGCCTTCGGGTATGTCAGACCATTCTCCTATGGTGGTAAAGGTTATTGGCAATGATCAGAACATAAAGAAACCATTCAGATTCTTCGATATGTGGATGGATCATGACGAGTTCATGCCCTTGGTGAAGAAGGTATGGGATCAGAATTCGGGGGGTTGTCCAATGTATCAGCTGTGTTGCAAACTAAGAAAGCTAAAGCAGGAATTGAAACTTTTCAATATGGCTCACTTCTCCAACATTTCAGATAGAGTGAAAGATGCAAAAAACGAAATGGATAAGGCTCAACAGGCTCTGCATACAGCGCATGAGAATCCAATTTTGTGCATGCGAGAAAGGGATGCTGTTCATAAATACGCTTCTACCGTCAGGGCTGAAGAGAGTTTTTTCAAACAGAAGGCAAGGATACAATGGCTTAGCTTGGGGGATCAGAATACTAGCTACTTTCACAAATCAGTAAATGGAAGACAGAATAGAAATAAGCTTCTATCACTTACAAGGGAGGATGGAGAGGTTGTCGAAGGACACGAGGCAGTGAAATCAGAAGTAATTGCATACTTCCATCGTGTGTTAGGAGTTGATCAGATGCCTAGGGTTCTGAACGAGGAAGTGATGGAATCGGCAATTAACTTGAAACTGTCTTCAACGCAACAGCATGTACTCGCACAAGATGTAACAAGGGAGGAGATTAAGCATGCTATGTTTAGTTTGAAGAACAACAAAGCCCCTGGTCCGGATGGCTTTAACGCAGGTTTCTTCAAAAGAATGTGGCACATAGTTGGGGAAGATGAAACAACGCTGTTAGATCCTTCTTTCAGACTCGTAGAATGCTTAAAGAAATGAATGCTACATCCATTTCCCTTATTCCTAAAGTTGCAAATCCTACAAGGTTGACAGATTTTCGTCCTATATCTTGCTGCAATACAGTGTACAAATGCATCGCTAAGATTCTAGCTGGGAGAATCAAAGTTGTTTTGCCATCCTTAGTTGGTCCATATCAGACTGCTTTTATCTCAGGACGGAGAATCAGTGATAACATTCTTTTGTCTCAGGAACTAATGAAAGGCTATCATAAATCTACGGGACCTGCTCGTTGTGCTATGAAAGTTGATCTGATGAAGGCTTATGACTCGGTGCGGTGGGATTTCGTTGACGCTATGTTAATAAAAATGGGATTCCCTAGAACAGTCATTGATTGGATCATGGTTTGTGTTACATCATGTCAATTCTCTATCAACGTCAATGGTGAGCTTGCAGGTTACTTTCAAAGGGGAAAAGGGCTGAGACAAGGGGATCCATTGTCCCCATATTTGTTTGTCCTATGTATGGAAATCCTGTCGGGGCTATTCTGCAAGATGAGTGCCAACCAAGAATTCAAGTTCCACTGGAGATGCAAGAAGGACAAAATTTCTCATCTTTGTTTTGCTGATGACTTGATGATTTTTAGCAACGGGGATGTAAACTCAATTCGTATGATCAGAACTGTGCTCACAAAGTTTCAAGATCTATCAGGTCTGTATCCAAATCCAAACAAAAGTGACATCTTCTTGAGCGGTGTGTTAAATGCTGAGAGGGAACAAATTATTCATATTCTTGGGTTTAGAGAGGGGGAGCTCCCTATGAAATATTTGGGAGTACCTCTTCTCTCGTCCAGACTAAAGGCTATTTATTGTAAGGGCCTCGTGGATCGAATCACCTCTAAAGTTCGACATTGGACTTGTAGAGCACTCTCGTATGCAGGACGGGTACAACTGATTAATTCAGTCTTATTTTCCATACAGGTCTATTGGGCATCTCTCTTTCTCTTACCTGGGCAAGTAATTAAAAATGTGGAGCAAATTATGAAATCCTTTCTTTGGTCAGGTTCAGATATGAGAACTACTGGGGCTAAAGTGGCTTGGGATCAGGTTTGTCTTCCAAAAAAGGAGGGGGGGCTAGGAATAAAAAGCATAACAGAATGGAACAAGATTGCTTTGTTGAAACACATTTGGAACCTGTGCAATGACTCAGATGGCTCAATATGGTCTACTTGGATCAGATCCAATCTGTTGCGAGGTAGGAATTTCTGGACAATCAAGACGCCACAGAATTGCTCTTGGGCTTGGGGAAAGATTCTAAAGCTCAGATCCTTAGCATGGCCGAAGATGAAGTACATCATAGGAGATGGAATGACAACCTCTCTATGGTTTGATAATTGGTTTTCCTAACGAATCTAGTGAGGTTTCAGTTTTACGGTCGGTGGCTAGCATGTAGCCATCTGTTGTTTTATGTTTCTGTTATCATTGTAAATCTGGGGTATGCCCCTTATAATGTTTGTATCTTCTTCTTTTAATACATACGTCAACTTACCAAAAAAAAAATGCTCATGCAATACATCCAAGGTTTTCGCAACCCCAAAGTGACCCATTAAACCACCCCAATGTGCTTCACGAACAAGCAATTCACGCAAAGAACTAGCAGGAACACACAATCTATTCTCTTTGAACAAATAACCATCCATCAAATAAAACTTACCAAAAGCCGATTGTCCACATGCATTATAAATCTCGGCAAAGTCAGAATCATTATCATACAATTCCTTCACATATTCAAAGCATAGCAATCTAGTATTCATTGTGTGTAAAAGAACATACCTGCACGAAAGTGCATCAGCTACGATGTTCTCTTTGCCTTGCTTAAACTTGATTACGTAAGGAAAAGTTTCAATGAATTCAACCCATTTTGCATGCCTCCTATTCAACCCATAGCCAAGAAACACAATTTTCTCCATGCAAAAGGCACTCTTTTTAAGATTAGCATACAATTTCACACTAAGTACATTACGCAAATGAACAAGATGCTTAGTTAAGTTCTTGCTATAGATCAGAATGTCATCAAAATACACAACCACAAACTTACCTATGAATGCACGCAACACATGATTCATTAAACGCATAAACGTACTAGGTGCATTTGTAAGTCCAAACGGCATTACTAACCATTCATACAAACCATGCTTAGTCTTAAATGCTGTTTTCCACTCATCACCTTCTTTCATTTTAATTTGATGGTACCCACTTTTCAAGTCGATTTTAGAGAAAATATAGGATTCATATAACTCATCTAACATGTCATCAAGCCTAGGAATGGGGTGTCTATACTTTACCGTTATGTTGTTGATGGCTCGGCAATCAACACACATCCTCCATGTTCCATCCTTCTTAGGCACAAGTAGCACGGGTACAGCACACGGGCTCATACTCTCATGAATGTAGCCCTTTTCCATCAGCTCATCAACTTGCCTTTCAAGCTCCTTCGTCTCCTCGAGATTGCTTCTATAGGCTGGTCGGTTAGGAATTGAAGCTCCGGGTACGAAATCAATCTGATGCTCTTTCCCCCTCAATGGTGGTAATCCGCTAGGAGTATCGTCGGGGAACACATCATCAAACTCCTACAACAAAGCAATAGCAACACTAGGCACAATATGATCAAGATCATTAGTATTAAAGTAAGTCTCTTTGTACACAAGTAAAATCATTGGCTTGTTAGTGAAAAATGCAGATCTGACCTCACCCTCTCTAGCATAAAAATTGGGTTGTTTCTTTACTTTTCCACACAATTCTCATCACCCTTACTGACTTTCTTCACTCCTCTTGTCTTACTACCTCCACTCGCAGCCAGATTTGGGTGTTTTTGAGTTGTGGTCCAATGGTTTGATTTGTTTGGAGTGTTGGCTGAATATTTGTTTGTGTTTGGATGGGTGGCCGAAAGGGTTGTAGTGGTTTGAGTTCTAGCCGAATCTCGTCTTCTCTCCCCTTGTTCCTCACCCCTCTCCCCATCGCCTCATGCTCACTTTTTAGCTTTATTTGATCATCATACACCTGTTTGGGTGTAAAAGGTACAAGAGTGATGGTTTTGATGTGCATCATGGGAATTATAATCCATCTTGTAAAGCTAAAACTAATATGCAAGAGGATTCAGATGGTCCAATGACAAGAGCGAGAGCGAAACAACTACAAAGGGCCTTGACGAGTCAAATTGGAATGATTGAAGCTGCGTCGGAGTTAAAAATTAGCAATCAGTTTGAAATTGGTTCAAGGATGTTTATTTGCCTACAATTGGAACTTGGAGATGAGAAAAGCCCTTAATTGTTCTTTTGATGCTGGGCTACTTGAATTTGGGTTGATATGCAAATAAGTGAAGGAATTGATGCTGTTTATGGTGAGAACAACAAATGAATTTGAACCCGAATTTGAAGTCATCCATTGCATGTGAAAACAAGACTAATCTAGGTGGATTTCAAGTTCAGAACGTGTTCTTTCTAGATTGTCCAACCATGATTGCATTGGACTTTTGTATAAGAAGATATGGTTGTTTTAAATTTGGTCTGTTTATGTTAGAAAGGTCAAAAAACGTGTGCTAGTTAATTTGTCTAGGTTAGTTTGTCAAAGTCTGTTTTTTGGGCTTGACTTCTGCCATGTTGAATTTTTCCTAACTTTGAGGGATGTTCCAATTATAAATATAGTATCAGAATATGTAATAAAGGACTTTTGGCCAAGATTTGAAACTTAATTCACAGAATTAAGAGTTGTTCTTCCAAATTGATTTTGTGAAGAACCCTACCTGACTTATCACTCTTCAATCACAAAGAGTGTGGCGTTGAAATCCTAGATTGATCTTTGTGGCGTCCAGATCGACTTATCAAAGTATCATTCTAGTCTATCCTCCATCTTATTTACCTTGAAATCACTATAATCCAGCCTAAACACCAAAAGAAAGACAACACAACCAGACCCATCCTTCATACATTTTCGTCAGATTCATTGTTGCCGATTTTTGAATCATTCACGGCACATCACTTTTACCTTACAACTTGTTTTCTTTTGGTTCTTTAGGAACTGAAATCAATAAATCAAAGTCAGTAGCCTTCGCAGCGCACTCTAATTATAATTTTCAGACTCAAGAATCAATAAATATACTAAAAACAAAGCAAAACAAAACTACGATTATGATTTTACGAGTAGCAATGCAAATTCGTACGAATTGTGGACGAAACGAAGACACGAAATAAAACAAAAGCGAATATTAGCGAAAACAGTTACTTGACTCCTAGATATCCCAAATATAATAGAAACAAAAAGATTTGGACAAAACTAAACAGTAAGGATCACGTTTTGAAACTTGACGCAAATCTAACCTGTTATGCAATTTTTACGTAACAGAATTGAAACCCAGACCAAACGATCTCCAAGTGACCTAAATTCAATATTTAGCATTATAATATTAAAAAAACAACAAATATCAATTTATAAGTCGTTATTTTATGTCTAGGTACCCAAACCCCTTATATGATCAGTTTGGGGCAGAATTGAACCCCCAATTAAAACCTCCAGAAGCCGAAATCAAAATAAGCTCAAATTTAATATATGGTGCGATCGCATCCCCAATACATAGAATATGAAGTTTCAATTTATTCTAAGGTGTTTTGCTTATGGTTCACAAAGAGTAGTGTTTCTACGGCAGAATTGAGCCTCGAATTAAAACCTCAAGCAAACAATATCAGAATAAGCCCAAATTTGACATAGGATGCGATCTCACCCCCAATAGACTGAATATGAAGTTTCAATTGATTCCGAGGTGGTTTGCTTATGGTTTACCAAGAGTTGTGATTCTGCGGCAAAAATTGAATGATCCTTCAAATTTCAACTAATCCCTATCTCGCATTCTTTTTAATATACTGATATGATTAGAGACAGTAACAAGATGAAATATAACCTTTTTTTTTTTTGCTTAGATGAGGCAGACACGAAGAACAAGAAGATGGACGCACACACTGAAAAACTTAAAGGAACACTAAAAAAACAAAAATAACAGAAGGATATGACCTTGTTTCGGAGCCTAGCTCTGATACCAACTGACTCGAACCTCGTGATAACGTGGTCACGCAACCCACAATCAAGATTGAGATCTGATTCCGGAAAGCCGAAATAGGTCTGATAGGAATGTGACACAATGGAAACCTGCCCCAAGGCACCAACACTATTGGATTGAGTAGAATGACGCCACGAAGCCAGTTAATCTTCGATAAATCAGATTCAGTTCGTTCAAGAACAAAAGAATGCAAGAATCACTCTCACACGTTAAAACTGAAAAATTCAGAAGTAATTATCATGAGAATGCTGAAATTTTGGCTTACATGAGTTTAAATAGTTCTTGAAAAGTTAACCCTAATGGACCCCTTATGTGGACTTAAATGAGGTCCACTCAAACTGACCCAAAACCCTAAACTAAAAAACCCATAACTTAATCCAAACAAGTCTTGGATCCTAACTGAAAACAAAGTATTAATTAAGCCCAAACAAGCCTTGGGCTGTAGCTAACAAAATAAAACAAAGCCCATAATATTAAATCCATGTTCTGTCATGAGAAGAAGAGAAGGAAGTAACATATTATAGAACTGATTCAAGGCTTATTTATAGCCTTCCATGTAGCCCCTTAATCCTAGAAACAAAAGGAAAAGGTAGCCACCCATGTTGTTTCCAAGTTGTAGAAGGATTCTTTTGTTTCCTTTGCTGTCCTCACCTCATGGCCCAAATAAGGTTTTGTTGGACCCCTCTTGCACATGGATAAGATGTACTAGGGTCTCCTCTTGATACTCTAATGGACCTTTGAATTCTGACTTGGTTGAAACATTCAAAATCAATGCATTCAATGCCTCTTTCAATGCCTTTGTCTTGGACCGAGTCATTGGACCATTTGGAACATGTAATGGGTCCTTGCTGGTGTTTCTGGGCTGGTCCACATCATGAAATCTGTGTTAATGATTGTAGTACCACCTTTGTTAGTAAATTGAATTTGGATGCTATTAGGATCTGAAAAAAACCGGAGGTTCTTTGTATTCCTCGGAAACCCCCACCCACATCACCATTCAATATTTTTTGGCCCACTATTGGCCAAACTACTTGGGCGCTAGGCCCAATGTGAGTAGGATCGCTTAGCCATGCTTCATAATTGTGAGGTACAAAGGGAGAGAAGATTCGGCCAGAACCCAAAACACCATTATAACTCATTTGGCCACGAATCCAAACACAAACAAATATTTGGCCAACACTCCAGACAAATCAGATCACCATTCGGCCACTACTAAAAAACACCCAAATATAGTTGAGAGTGGAGGTATGACAAGAGGGGTGAAGAAAGTCAAGAAGGGTGATGAGAATTGTGTGAAAAAACTAAAGAAACAACCTAATTTTTATGCTAGAAAGGGTGAGGTCAAATCTGTATTTTTTACTAATAAGCCAATCATTTTACTTGTGTACAAAGAGGTTTACTTTGATACTAACAATCTTGAACATGTTGTGCCTAGTGTTACTATTTCTTTGTTGTGAGAGTTTGATGATTTGTTCCCCGATGATATTCCTAGAGGATTACCACCATTAAAGGGGATAGAACATTAGATTGATTTCGTACCCGAAGCTTCAATTCCTAATTGACTAGTCTATTGAAGCAATCCTGAGAAGACGAAGGAGCTTCAAAGGCAAGTTGATGAGCTGATGGAAATGGATACATTCGTGAAAGTATGAGTCCTTATGCTAAACCCGTGCTACTTGTGCCTAAAAAGGATGGAACAAGGAAGATGTGTGTTGATTGTTGAGCCATCAACAACATAATGGTAAAGTATAGACATCTCATTCTCATGCTTAATTATATGTTAGATGAGTTACATAGATCTTGTATTTTCTCTAAAATTGACTTGAAAAGTGGGTACCATCGGATTAAGATGAAAGAAGGTGATAAGTGGAAAACAACATTTAAGACTAAGTATTGTTTTGAAGATCTCAGATTCATGGGTTCTAGATTTACTTGGACTAATCGGCATTGTAGCAACATTATTTTGAAGAAGTTAGATCGGGTTCTTGTTAATGTCTAATGAAATTGCAATTTTACAGGTTCGGAAACATGCTTTCTTCCCTTTGGTATCTCAGATCACTCTCTTATGTTAATGAAGATGGTGAGTTAGCTAAAAAGGAAGATTTCATTCAAGTTCTTTGATTTTGGGGCTGATTATCCTCCTCCTCTTCCCTTGATTACCGAGGCTTGACGTAAGGAGGTCACAGGCACTCCTATGTTTATTTTGTGTAACAAGTTGAAATATGTCAAAGGGTTATTGAAAGACTTTAATAAGAAGTACTTTGCTAAGATTTCGGATAGGGTGTTAGGGCTAAGAGGGCGATGAAAGAGGCTCGATGTATAATGCAAACAATTCCTTCAGATTTAAAGATCCATAGAACCAGGCCTATTCTAGTGAAGAAGTATGTGATGCTTGCTGAAGCTGAGGAGAGCTTCCTGAGGCAAAAGTCACGGTTATAATGGTTGAATCTAGGGTATAAGAATTCAAAATTCTTCTTCAATTCAATGAAAGGTCATCACAGCCGCAATAAGATCCTCTATATTCATGATGAAAATGGGTTGTGTTTTACAGATTCTACAGAGGTTAAGGATACTATTATGAGTTACTTTGAGAAGCGTTTGGGAGGTTCTAATTCTGATTCATTTCTTAATTCTTCTATTCTTTATTGAGCTCTCCCTCGAAGATTATCTCCCTCTTAAAGTATGATCCTTAGCAGTCCTATTATTGATGAAGAAATTTAGAAGATCCTCTTCTCTCATAAGGAAAATAAAGCTCCTGATCCGGATGGTTTTAGTATAGGTTTCTTCAAGAAACCTTGGAGTATTGTGCTTGGTTACTTTTTAGGTAAGCAGGTTTGTTCATCTTTGCCCCTTTATAGGGTTTAAACCCTTTGTTGTATTTTGCTATTTTTTGGTTAATATACTTACCTTATAAAATAAGCATTTAAGACTAAGCATGATTTGTATGAATGGTTGGTAATGTTTTTTGGACCTACAAATGCACCTAATACATTTATGCGTTTAATGAATCATGTACAGTGTACATTCATAGGTAAGTTTGTGGCTGTGTTTTTTTATGACATTCTGATCTATAGCAAGAACTTAACTAAGCATCTTGATCATTTGCGTAATGTACTTCATGTGTTGCGTAGTGAGAAATTGAATGCTAATCTTAAAAAAGTGTACCTTTTGCATGGAGAAAATTGTGTTTCTTGGCTTTGTTATAACTGTAGAGGGTATCAAGATGGATGAGGAGAAAGTTAAGGTCATCTGGGATTGCCCTGTACCAAAATCGATAAGTGAGGTAAGGAGTTTTTATGTTATAGGTGTTTTGTGAAAGATTTCAGTACATTAGCTGATGTGGATCAGCCCACAAACACCTGCAATGACCCATTACATGTTCCAAATGGACCAATGACTCGATCCAAGACAAAGGCATTAAAAGAGGCTTTGAATGCATTGATTTTAAAGGTTTCAACCAAGTCAGATTTGAAGGGTCCATTGAAGTATCAAGAGGAGGTCTTATTACATGTTATCTATGTGCAAGAGGGCCCCAATCCGGTTGTTTGGGCCATGAGGTTTTGGTAACAAGGCTAGCAATTTTCCAAATTTTCAGCCAGCCTTGTGTTGATGATGTTTCTATGTGTTTTGTGAATTCCTAATTTGTTATGAATGTTGCGATGTCGCGGTCGCACAAATTAATTACCCTAGCTTAAAACACACAAGATAGTATAGAGCAAGCAAGGGGTCGATCCCACGAGGAAGGTTTAGTTCAGATTTTTATGCTATACGTTATGTAATTGGGGGGGTTTGATTTGCAATGATCTTAAACTATGGTAGAAATTAAACTAACAAACAAAATCAATTAAAACTGAAATATATCAAGAAAACAAACCTTGGTTGCAAGCACACATCCACCTACAGAAATCAGAACCGATCCTTGAAACGAAACTTCAGCTTATATTCTGAATTTTTTATCTTTTCTTAACATTGGTTAATTAACGGATCCGCCGTATAACTAACCCTAACCAACAAATAATCACAGTGTCCGCACTAATGATTTAATCCAATGGCAGCCTTAAGATCTAGATAAATTCATTAATCTTAACAACCAAGTTGTCAGCTTGTGTTGCTTTGATCGAATGTTCTCCCTAAGTTTAATAACGTAGTTCCGCTACAATTACCAAGCTTAGTTGCTTCACAAGTTTATATATCACAACTCCGGTTTTGATATCAAACTTAGCAATAGATTGTTCACAATAATAACTTAGAGTCCGCTCTAGCAATTAAGATAAACAATCATACGAAATATGCATAGGAAAACAAACATACTCATTCATAATACAAACCAAAAATAAATGGAAGAATAAATCTCACAGTTCTTGAAATCTGAAGGTGTTTGCGTCCTTACAACCAAGAAAACGAGCTTAGCCTTGCATATCTATTGAAAAACTACTCCTAAAGATGAAAGAATACATGATTTCTGATTTGTAGAGGGGAGAGTTTGTGTTTCTTCTCTTATGGCTGCCACCCTTCTTTCTTTGATTCTACTGCACTCCCTCTCCCTCTCTCTTGGCTCTGGTAATATCATGAACTTAGCTGCCTATTTATACACAAATTGTAAGTAAGAAAAATCAAAGTTCAAGTGTGAACATCAAGAGATGGTGGTAGTGTGAAGGCAGCTGGTGGCTGGTGGCTGGTTTGTGGTTGGTGGTTTGAGGTTGGTGGCTTGAGGTTGGTGGCTTCCTTCCTTGACCTTCTGGATTGATTTACTTGAGGAGCTAAATTGCTGAAATTAAAACTTGGATGTCGGTTTTGATGCTTCGGGATGTAATTTGGATTTGTTTCTTCACGAAACCTGATTACTGGCAGAATTTAGTTGTCATCTTTGAAAACTCATATCTCCCTCATATGACATCGGTTTTGGCTGAAAGTTTGAGCGTTTATAGACCTTTGAGTCAGGAATCCAAAACAATTGAGTTTGCATCAATTGGATATCTACAGCTCCAGATATTGAATTTGGAATGGACAAAGGTCAACACTGGCAGAATGCGAGTTTTGACTTTGAAGGATGTGATTTCCATGCTCTTTGTCATTTTATTTTTCTTCACTTGGATTTACAAAAAGGTATGGATGTTATCTTTCTAATGCCACTAGAATCACTTCGTTTCGACTTTTAGAACTCATGCTCTGCACAAAACATCGACTGAGGGTCAAATCTGCCAATTACCTCCAATTTACTTTTTTTTGCATCTTTCATCTAAAGGTGCCTTCAAAACATAAAACAAAGAATATCAAGGCATTTTATACATAAAACATAGGCAAAACACTAGTTAAATGTGAGTGAAACTATCGAATAATATGGTTACATCAAATACCCCCACACTTAGCTCTTGCTCGTCCTCGAGAAAGGATAGATAAAATCAAATTGAAAATAACTATGATCAATCTCTTAATCTCCCATCAATGTCCAAGAATATATGCATTATAAACAAGAATACAATCAAGAAGGATACAGAGTATAAATTTTCTTGAATTCATTTACATGCAAACTTCAAAGCTCAATTAATTGTCAGGATTTAAATGAAATCTATGTCATGCCAAAGTGATAGGTCCTCTCATTGATATACACTCCAACACTCACGTGTTTAGGGCTTATGTGTTTAAATCTCTCAAATTCAATCAATGAATATAATCTACCATAAGCTTGCTCTTCAATCTTATCTCCATTACTAACATATTACAAGCAATGCATGAATCAAAAGGTCTTATTTTCCGGTTGTAATGGGGCTAGGGGTAAGGTGAGGTAAAAGAGTAAAAGAAATGAGTCAAACCAAAAAAAGTAGAGCATTCTGAAAAATGATATTTCCAACAAGATATTCCATTAAAGCACATAAATTTTTCATTTTTAATCACCAATTCTTAACTTCTTTTGATTTCAAGCTCTTTCAACATAAAACCTTAAGAACATAAAGGAATACTTTTGTTTTTTTTTTGTTTTTGTTTTTTGTTTTTTTTTTCATTTTTCACCTTTGGCAACTTTGCCCATCTTTTCATCAAGCATCACTTCTTCTTTCTTTTCACATTATTTCCAACCATAATTCCATGAGATATACAAGTATATGCTCTACTAATCCTTGGCCAGGGGAAAAGGAAAACATATAAAAAGTTAAGGCTTATACATGGATAAAGCAAAGAAAAGATAAACAAGCTCAAAAGGGGTTTACTAAGGATAATTTGCTTTAGGTTGGCTTTTTGGCTCAAGTGGTTAAAATTTCTAATGCCTTTATCATCTTCATGTATATATGTAATGCGAATGTAATCTCAACAAGATATGAAGCAAGTTCTAGAGATACATATCATTGAAAGAATGCACAATCAAAAAAATATAATGTTGAAGGCTCAAAAGCTTGCATTGGTATAACACTATAAAGTCAACATGGCATATTCTCAAAGTCAATCCCTAAAACAATTAAATCTTAAAATTGGCATGCACACTCATTCATTTGATTTATATCTTCTTCTATCTCAACTAATTCTCATACATAATACTCATATTCTCAAAAACCAATAGGAGTTCTAAAGATCAAACATAATTTTTTTTTTTTAAGACAACAAAGAAAACGAAAATTCTCCTAATACCCCCACACTTAAAATACAACATTGTCCTCAATGTTGAAATAAAAGAAAAGGAATATAAGAGAATGACAAAGATAAAGTAAAATACGAAAAATAAAAGATAAGGGAAAAAGAAAGCAAATCTGAAATATTTTTTTTTTATGCTGGGTTGCCTCCCAGTAAGCGCTTTTATTTTTATGTCATTGGCTTGACATGTTGCATGTTCATTCTTCATAGATTGGTTTAGCTAACTCCACAAAAGCGGTGAGTTCTGCCGTACAACTGTCATAGAAAGGTTTCAAGCGATGCCCATTGACCTTGAATACTTTGTTGGTTTCTAAACTTGTAATTTCAACTGCACCATAAAGAAAAACATTAGAAACAACAAATGGTCCAATCCAACGAGAGCGTAACTTTCCAGGAAAAAGTTTCAAACGTGAATGATAAAGAAGGACTTTGTCTCCAACATTAAACTCTTTTCTTGTAAGCATTCGGTAATGAAGACTCTTAGTCTTTTCTTTGTAAATCCTTGCATTCTTATAAGCATCATTTCGAATCTCTTCTAACATGGTTCCAGTCTTTTTAGGTACCAAAAGGATAGACGCCACCCATTCACTGTCCGTGATGAGGGGAATGACTTTTGCATCATGGGGGACAGTTTGAAAAGCTTGCAAAGCCAGTGCTGATTGGTACACGCTTTGGGGAACACATATATGCCTCTCCATCTCTTTTATCTCGGTAAAATCATAGCCATAGCTCAAAGCTACGCTTAATCTACAAACTTGTTGCACACACTTATCAACTTGGTCAGAACATGTGATAGAATAAGCATTGCTATAAGGATATTTCATTGCATCATGAAAATTAAATTCAATCTTTTCATCTCCTACTTCCATAGACAATGTATCCTTACCACAATCAATCTTTGCGTTGGCGGTTTTCAAGAATGGTCTCCCAAACAATATAGGAGTGCTGGTTGATGAATCACAAGAATCATGTTCCATATCAAGAATATAAAAATCACATGGAATAACCAAACTATCAATCTTGACTAGGACATCTTCTATCACACCAAATGGGTAAACAAAACTACGATCCGCAAGTTGTATGACAATGCTAGTTTCATTCAAAGGCTCTAGACTAAGAGAATCATAAACATGTTTAGGCATAACACTAATGGATGCACCTAAATCGCATAAAGCTCTTTTAAAACTAGCATTACCAATAACACATGGGATAGTAAACGTACCTGGGTCTTTTTGCTTCAAAGGAATATTCTTTAGAACAACAGCAGAGACAACTTCACCCATACTTACCGTTTCGTGACCTTTGAGTTTGAAAGCTCTCTTGGTAGTACACAACTCCTTCAAGAATTTCGCATATTTGGGAATTTGCTTGATAGCATCAAGTAAAGGAATGTTGAGTTCTACTTTCTTGAAAACCTCTAAAATCTCTTTTTCTTTGTCCTCTTTCTTTGACCTAGAAGAACTCACAGGAAAGGGTGGAATTGTTTTAAAACTAGAATTAATTAAGTGAGGAGTTACCTTTGGAGTGTTGGTAGTTATTTCAGTTTGGGAAGGAGAAGGATGCTTCTTCTTTGTACTCAATTCAGTTTCTATCTCCTCTTCTTCCTCCATCTCAATTTGTTTTGACCTTTGCTCTTCAAGTTCTTTCCCACTTCGCAGCATGATCGCACTAACATTCTCTTTTGGATTCAATGCTTGGGAGGGTAACTTTCCATTCATTTGTGCTTCCAATTTCCCTACACTTGAAGCTACTTGCCCCATTTGCTTTTCCAAGTTGTGAATACTTGACCTTGTTTCCTGTTGAAAAGACATGACATTTTGTTGTAAGGTCACAGTGTTAGAAGCCAAAGTTTTCATCATCTCACGAAGATCATCATTGGATGACGACCCCATAACATTGGAGTTTGTGAATGGAGGAGGGGGTTGTCTTGCTTGATAATTCTGTTGGGATTGAAATCAATGGGGATGGAACTGTCGTCCTTGATTGCTTTGTTGAGGTGGGTTCCCATAGCGTAAGTTGGGATGATCTCTCCATCCAGGATTGTACGTGTTGGAAAAGGGATCATATTTACGTTGGGGTTGTCCATTGAATGCTCCATCAACTGTATTAGCCTGTTCAATGTAATCTTCTTGCATTGTTGGGCACATATCTGAGGCATGTCCTTGTAAGGAGCATATGCTACAAACTTTTACCTGTTGTACATTTCCACAAGCCAAAGAACGCACAAGAGAAGTAAGTTTATTAACTTTATTTTCAAGGTTAGAAACACTTACCTCATTTACTTGTTTGTTTGAGAAATCCCCACGAGTGCCAAATTGTTTCGAGTTGGCTGCCATGTTTGAGATCAATTGGCGTGCAGCCTCGGGTGTCTTATCTACCAATGCCCCTCCACTTGCAGCATCAATGATACTACGGTCAGTAGGCATCAATCCTTCATAGAAATATTGAATGAGCAGTTGATCAGGTATTTGATGATGAGGACATTGAATGCAGAGTTGCTCAAATCTTTCCCAATATTCGGAGAGTGTCTCTCCATGAGATTGCCGAATCCCACATATTTCTTTCCTTATGTTGGCAACTCGAGATGCTGGGAAGTACTTCTCAAGGAAAATCTTCTTCATGGCATTCCAAGTTCCAATGGAACCTGGGAGAATAGAGAAAAGCCATGTTTTTGCTGCCCCTTTTAAAGAGAAAGGAAAAGCTTTCAACTTAACCTGTTCTTCGTCAACTCCATTCGGTTTCATGCCAATGCAAACCATATGGAACTCCTTGAGATGAGTATGAGGATCTTCTCCTGCAAGACCATTGAATGTTGGTAGCAAATGTATAAAACCAGATTTGAGCTCAAAGTTTACATTATTTTCGATGTTTATGCACAGTGGCTGATTTTCCACGTTAGGAGCAGCAAGCTCCTTGAGTGTTTGTTGTCGTGCAACAGCCATGGTGTTGAGGCGAGCTTCCTTTCGTAACCTGCGTAAAGTGTTTTCTATTTCGAGATCCAACTGCACTTGAATTTGATTAGTAGAACGGGTTACAGGCATAAATCTTCAAGAAAACTCAAAATAAACCAATCACACAAGAGATTGAAAACAATGCAAATTGTACGAAAATCCTACGGTAGAAAACTAAAACTGCCTAAAAACCCTAGAAAACAGTGGAATTTGGCCTCGATAAGGTGAGGCTAGTGGTTTACCACTAGTCTTGTTCAGAACGTCGTTTCCCTTCAGGAAACCAAAGAACGATACCTAATTCCACCAAAAACTTTGTTTTGAACAGTACCGCTGCCGTAAGTTGAACAGTACCGCCGCAAGCAAAAATTCTATCTCTTTTTTTTTTTTTTTTTTTTTTTTTTTTAGAAAGAATAAATAACAATCACAGCAAATAAAAATAACAGCACAAGAATTAACTAAAATTACTTCCCCGGCAACGGCGCCAAAATTTGTTGCGATGTCGCGGTCGCACAAATTAATTACCCTAGCTTAAAACACACAAGATAGTATAGAGCAAGCAAGGGGTCGATCCCACGAGGAAGGTTTAGTTCAGATTTTTATGCTATACGTTATGTAATTGGGGGGGTTTGATTTGCAATGATCTTAAACTATGGTAGAAATTAAACTAACAAACAAAATCAATTAAAACTGAAATATATCAAGAAAACAAACCTTGGTTGCAAGCACACATCCACCTACAGAAATCAGAACCGATCCTTGAAACGAAACTTCAGCTTATATTCTGAATTTTTTATCTTTTCTTAACATTGGTTAATTAACGGATCCGCCGTATAACTAACCCTAACCAACAAATAATCACAGTGTCCGCACTAATGATTTAATCCAATGGCAGCCTTAAGATCTAGATAAATTCATTAATCTTAACAACCAAGTTGTCAGCTTGTGTTGCTTTGATCGAATGTTCTCCCTAAGTTTAATAACGTAGTTCCGCTACAATTACCAAGCTTAGTTGCTTCACAAGTTTATATATCACAACTCCGGTTTTGATATCAAACTTAGCAATAGATTGTTCACAATAATAACTTAGAGTCCGCTCTAGCAATTAAGATAAACAATCATACGAAATATGCATAGGAAAACAAACATACTCATTCATAATACAAACCAAAAATAAATGGAAGAATAAATCTCACAGTTCTTGAAATCTGAAGGTGTTTGCGTCCTTACAACCAAGAAAACGAGCTTAGCCTTGCATATCTATTGAAAAACTACTCCTAAAGATGAAAGAATACATGATTTCTGATTTGTAGAGGGGAGAGTTTGTGTTTCTTCTCTTATGGCTGCCACCCTTCTTTCTTTGATTCTACTGCACTCCCTCTCCCTCTCTCTTGGCTCTGGTAATATCATGAACTTAGCTGCCTATTTATACACAAATTGTAAGTAAGAAAAATCAAAGTTCAAGTGTGAACATCAAGAGATGGTGGTAGTGTGAAGGCAGCTGGTGGCTGGTGGCTGGTTTGTGGTTGGTGGTTTGAGGTTGGTGGCTTGAGGTTGGTGGCTTCCTTCCTTGACCTTCTGGATTGATTTACTTGAGGAGCTAAATTGCTGAAATTAAAACTTGGATGTCGGTTTTGATGCTTCGGGATGTAATTTGGATTTGTTTCTTCACGAAACCTGATTACTGGCAGAATTTAGTTGTCATCTTTGAAAACTCATATCTCCCTCATATGACATCGGTTTTGGCTGAAAGTTTGAGCGTTTATAGACCTTTGAGTCAGGAATCCAAAACAATTGAGTTTGCATCAATTGGATATCTACAGCTCCAGATATTGAATTTGGAATGGACAAAGGTCAACACTGGCAGAATGCGAGTTTTGACTTTGAAGGATGTGATTTCCATGCTCTTTGTCATTTTATTTTTCTTCACTTGGATTTACAAAAAGGTATGGATGTTATCTTTCTAATGCCACTAGAATCACTTCGTTTCGACTTTTAGAACTCATGCTCTGCACAAAACATCGACTGAGGGTCAAATCTGCCAATTACCTCCAATTTACTTTTTTTTGCATCTTTCATCTAAAGGTGCCTTCAAAACATAAAACAAAGAATATCAAGGCATTTTATACATAAAACATAGGCAAAACACTAGTTAAATGTGAGTGAAACTATCGAATAATATGGTTACATCAATGAACTTCCTATTATGTATGAGAACATTAAATATTTCTTTTAAGTATTAAAATTTATTATTTTGTTTATTTCCTTAGGTGAGGAGAAAACAAAAAAAAACAAAATAAAAAAATCATACTGCAACTTGGAAACAACATGGGCGACTACCTTTTTCTTTAGTTTCTAGGATTAATAGGTTGCATGGAAGACTATAAATAAGCCTTGAATCAGTTCACTAATATTTCCTCTCCCCTCTTCTTCTCACGGCAGAACATGGATTTAATATTATGAGCTTTATTTTATTTTGTTAGTTACAACTCAAAGCTTGTTTGAGCTTAATTAATACTTTATTTTCAGCTAGGATCCAAGACTTATTTAGATCAGGTTATGGGCTTTTTAGTTTAAGGTTTTTGGGCCAATTTTGTAAGTGGGTCAAATCAGTCCACTAGGATAGATCCATTAGGATTAATTTTTCAAGAACTATTTAATCTCATGTAACCTAAATTTCAGCAGCCATTGATGAATAATGCTTCTGAATTTTTTTAATTTTAACGTGTGTAAGTGATTCTTGCATTCTTCATTTCTTGAACTGATACGATCCGGGCAACAAAAAAACAATATGATTCGGATTCTAATGTAATATGCGCAACTGTCCAGTTTCACAACAATAGTCATAATTCCCAATCCGACCATTGGATTGGGCTGAAATTTTATGTGGTGTCACCTGACATGTTGTCCTACCTTGGGTTAATATTTAGTTCAATCGAAGTTCGAAAAAGCATCGCAATACTGGTCAACATAGACTATATGAATTTTGATATTTACTTTCTTTTGACTTGTGGACTTCCTATTTGGCTAGGATTCTTTTCCTACAAGGATGTGGCAGCTGGTTTTGAGAATTTCTTAGTCTTACAAAGATATTTAATAGGCAAGAACATAGTTTTCATGTGTGGTATGGACTCCATATTAATGTAGAATCCTTAATATAGTAGGAATCTATCATTAAATAAGTTTACAAGTCAGCTAAGAATACTTTGCAAACAAAGAAACAAAAGAGGAGACAATTCATATTAATAAAACTTCTTGTTTGTTGCACTTGTTGTGTGTTGGTGGGATAAATCTCCCTTCCTGGGTTCTCTAAAGAACTGAAAAATGACTTATCAAAGAACAACTGACTTCGTGGTGTCATCCTTATACTTCTCATTCGCGAATCAATATTCATTGGGTGGGGGTTTCCGTTTCCAATAGTGTTAAAGTTATCTTTGTATCACACTCCTATCAAACCTGATTTGCTTGGCTTTCCGGGAATTGGTGTCTTTGTGGTAGGTTGCTTGACCGCGTAATTAAGAGGTTCATGAACGAACTAAATCTTACTTATCGAAGATTAACTAGCTTCTTGTCGTCATTCAACTTCATTCCAATAGTGTTGGTGCCTTGAGACAGGTTTTCCTTATGTCACACTTCTGTTATTTTTGTTTTCTTAGTGTTCCTTTAAGTTTTTTGGGATACGATAAGTATATAACAAAAAAAAAATACAAAGGGACAAAACCCCACTAAGAATAAGAAAGCGGATAGACCCCGCTAACCCCAAAAGAACAAAACAAAAAAAATGTACCCAAAATAAAGTCTAATAGAACATACCCTCAAAAACAGAAGAAGACTCAATTTTAGCACAAGACACCATCAGAAAATCTCCAAGCAATATAAAGTGATGTGGACCAGCCCATAAACACCAGTAAGGACCCATTACATGTTCCAAATGGTCCAATGACTCGATCCAAGACAAAGGCATTGAAAGAGGCATTTAATGCATTAATTTTGAATGTTTCAACCAAGTCAGAATTGAAAGGTCCAAATGGTCCAACCTCTTTGTACACAAGTAAAATGATTGGCTTGTTAGTAAAAATTACAGATTTGACCTCACCCTTTCTAGCATAAAAATTAGTTTGTTTCTTTAGTTTTTTCACACAATTCTCATCACCCTTCTTGACTTCACCCCTCTTGTCATACCTCCACTCTCGACTATATTTGGGTGTTTTTTAGTAGTGGCTGAATGGTGGTCTGATTTGTCTGGAGTGTTGGCCAAATATTTGTTTGTGTTTGGATGTGTGGCAAAATGGGTTATAGTGGTGTTTTGGGTTCTGGCCGAATCTTCTCTCCCTTTGTACCTCACAATTATGAAGCATGGCTAAGCGATCCTACTCACATTGGGCCTAGTGCCCAAGTAGTTTGGCCAATAGTGGGCCAAGAAATATTGAATGGTGATGTGGGTGGGGGTTTCCGAGGAATATAAAGAACCTCCGGTTTTTTTCAGATCCTAATAGCATCCAAATTCAATTTACTAACAAAGGTGGTACTACAATCATTAACACATATTTCATGATGTGGACCAGCCCAGAAACACCAGCAAGGACCCATTACATGTTCCAAATGGTCCAATGACTCGGTCCAAGACAAAGGCATTGAAAGAGGCATTGAATGCATTGCTTTTGAATGTTTCAACCAAGTCAGAATTGAAAGGTCCATTAGAGTATCAAGAGGAGACCCTAGTACATCTTATGAATGTGCAAGAGGGGTCCAACACAACCTTATTTGGGCCATGAGGTGAGGACAGCAAAGGAAACAAAAGAATCCTTCTACAACTTGGAAACAACATGGGTGGCTACCTTTTCCTTTTGTTTCTAGGATTAAGGGGCTGCATGGAAGGCTATAACTAAGCCTCGAATCAGTTCTATAATATGTTACTTCCTTCTCTTCTTCTCATGACAGAACATGGATTTAATATTATGGGCTTTGTTTTATTTTGTTAGCTACAGCCCAAGGCTTGTTTGGGCTTAATTAATACTTTGTTTTCAGTTAGGATCCAAGGCTTGTTTGGATTAAGTTATGGGCTTTTTAGTTTAGGGTTTTGGGTCAGTTTTGAGTGGACCTCATTTAAGTCCACATAAGGGGTTCATTAGGGTTAACTTTTCAAGAACTATTTAAACTCATGTAAGCCAAAATTTCAGCAGCTTTGATGATAATTACTTCTGAATTTTTCAGTTTTAACGTGTGAAAGTGATTCTTGCATTCTTCTGTTCTTGAACGAACTGAATCTGATTTATCGAAGATTAAACGGCTTCGTGGCGTCATTCTACTCAATCCAATAGTGTTGGTGCCTTAGGGCAGGTTTCCATTGTGTCACATTCCTATCAGACCTATTTCGGCTTTCCGGGATCAGATCTCAATCTTGATTGTGGGTTGCGTGACCACGTGATCACGAGGTTCGAGTCAGTTGGTATGAGAGCTAGGCTCCGAAACAAGGTCATATCCTTCTGTTATTTTTGTTTTTTTAGTGTTCCTTTAAGTTTTTCAGTGTTTGCGTCCATCTTCTTGTTCTTCGTGTCTGCGTCATCTAAGCAAAAAAAAAAAAGAAGGTTATATTTCATCTTATTACTGTCTCTAATCATATCAGTATATTAAAAAGAATGCGAGATAGGGATTAGTTGAAATTTGAAGGATCATTCAATTTTTGCCGCAGAATCACAACTCTTGGTAAACCATAAGAAAACCATCTCGGAATCAATTGAAACTTCATATTCAGTCTATTGGGGGTGAGATCGCATTATATGTCAAATTTGGGCTTATTCTGATATTGTTTGCTTGAGGTTTTAATTCGAGGCTCAATTCTGCCGTAGAAACACTACTCTTTGTGAACCATAAGCAAAACACCTTAGAATAAATTGAAACTTAATTTTCTATGTATTGGGGATGGGATCGCACCATATATTAAATTTGAGCTTATTTTGATTTCGGCTTCTGGAGGTTTTAATTGGGGGTTCAATTCTGCCCCAAACTGATCATATAAGGGGTTTGGGTACCTGGACATAAAATAACGACTTATAAATTGATATTTGTTGTTTTTTAGTATTATAATGCTAAATAATGAATTTAGGTCATTTGGAGATCGTTTGGTCTAGGTTTCAATTCTGTTACGTAAAAATTGCATAACAGGTTAGATTTGCGTCAAGTTTCAAAACGTGATCCTTACTGTTTAGTTTTGTCCAAATCTTTTTGTTTCTATTATATTTGGGATATCTAGGAGTCAAGTAACTGTTTTCGCTAATATTCGCTTTTGTTTTATTTCGTGTCTTCGTTTCGTCCACAATTCATACGAATTTGCATTGCTACTCGTAAAATCATAATCGTAGTTTTGTTTTGCTTTGTTTTCAGTATATTTATTGATTCTTGAGTCTGAAAATTATAATTATAGTGCGCTGAGAAGGCTACTGACTTTGATTTGTTGATTTCAGTTCCTAAAGAACTAAAAGAAAGCAAGTTGTGAGGTAAAAGGCGTAGTGAGCTTATTAGAGTGAAAAGCCTTGATTTTTTTTTGTGTGATACATGAGAGGTGTGAGGATATATTTTGTGCTACTAACCAAATTTTGCAGATTCAAAGAATGTCTGAAAACAACGAATCAGCTACACAAAACGCTGCTGACGTAGCTTTCCAATTGCGAGCCATAGGCCAACAACTTGAGTTGTTGTCTAGAACGTACAAGGATCTGAAAGATGAGGTGAATTCAATAAAGCAATAGAATAGTGGGGCTGATCGCCGAGGAAATACGGTCTGTATGGCCATACGAAATGTCAGATCTGATTTTGAAGAGTTTGTTGACGAAAACGCAGATGCGGGTGAAGATGACTATGATTTTGCATCTGCTAGCCAAGGAATCAAGTCTGGATCGAACAGGGCTAGGAGGAATGTGAATTTTCATGGCATGGGCACTTATGAAGATATGGATGAGGACTTGGACACCATTAAACTGAAAATTCCTAACTTTCAAGGTAAAAACGATCCCGAGGCTTATTTGGAGTGGGAGAAAAAGCTTTGTAGATTGGATTTTTTATTGCCATAGCTATTCTGAACAAAAGTAGGTGAAATTGGTGATAATTGAGTTTACGGATTGATTTGGTGGGATCAAATTGTAATAAGTAGGAGGAGGAATAGGGAGCGACCCGTTCAGACTTGGGGGGAGATGAAAGTCTTAATGAGGAGACGATTTATGCCAATCCACTATTACAGAGACTTATATCTGAAGCTCCAAGGTCTGAATCAAGGTTATAAGACAGTAGATGAATATCACAAAGAGATGGAGATAGCAATGATTCGGGCCAATGTTGTTGAGGATAGAGAAGCCACCATGGCTAGATTTCTTAATGGGTTGAATCGGGACATTTCCAATGTGGTTGAGCTACAGCACTATGTGGAGCTAGAGGACATGGTTCACATGGCTACGAAGGTGGAGAGACAACTTCGGAAGGGACATGCTCGGCCAACGTTTAATTCGGGCTCTTCATCATCTTGGAAGTCGAATCTAAAGAGAGAGGGTACTGTCCGGCCAAGATCCTTTGTTCCTTCTAGAACTGAACCACCAAAGGCTAAAGTTGATGTTCCTACTGATGCCAAAGGTAAATCTGAAACTCAGCCTAAACGTACCCATGATGTTAAATGTTTCAGGTGTTAAGGACATGGACATTATGCTTCAGAGTGTCCAAACAAGAGAATCATGATGATTAGAGATAATGGTGATATGGAATCTGAAAGTCACAGATCTAATTGTGAAGGCATGCCACCATTGGAGGATAGTGATGGGGATGAGTTAGCATTACCGGTTAGGGAGTCCTTGATTATAAGACGAACACTTCAGGTTCAGGTAAAGGAAGATGAAATTAATCAACAAAGGGAGAACATCTTCCATACGCGTTGTTATGTACAAAGCAAGGTGTGTGGTTTAATTATAGATAGTGGAAGCTGTGTTAATGTTTGTAGTACCACCCTTGTTAGTAAACTGAATTTGTGTACTGTTAAGCATGCTAAACCATATAGATTGCAATGGCTGAATGATAGTGGTGAAGTGAAAGTGACTAAACAGGTTGTGGTTCCATTTTCGATTAGGAAATATGTTGATGAAGTTCTGTGCAACGTGGTACCAATGCAAGCAAGTCACATCTTTTTGGGGAGACCATGGCAATATGATAGGAAGGCAATTCATGATGGGTTTAAAAATAGGTATACCATTGTAAAAGATGGTAAAACCATCACTCTTGTACCTCTTACACCCAAACAGGTGTATGATGATAAAATAAAGCTAAAAAGTGAGCATGAGGCGATGGGGAGAGAAAATCAAGGTGAGGAACAAGGGGAGAGAAGACCATCAGATTCGGCTAGAACTCAAACCACTACAACCCATTCGGCCACCCATCCAAACACAAACAAATATTCAGCCAACACTCCAAACAAATCAAACCATTCGACCACAACTCAAAAACACCCAGATCTGGCCGAGAGTGGAGGTAAGACAAGAGGAGTGAAGAAAGTCAGTAAGGGTGATGAGAATTGTGTCGAAAAACTAAAGAAACAACCCAATTTTTATGCTAGAGAGGGAGAGGTCAAATCTGCATTTTTCACTAACAAGCCAATGATTTTACTTGTGCACAAAGAGGCTTACTTTAATACTAATGATCTTGATCATATTGTGCCTAGTGTTGCTATTGCTTTGTTGCAGGAGTTTGATGAATTGTTCCCCGACGATACTCCTAGTGGATTACCACCATTGAGGGGGAAAGAGCATCAGATTGATTTCGTACCCGGAGCTTCAATTCCTAACCGACCAGCCTATAGAAGCAATCCCGAGGAGACGAAGGAGCTTCAAAGGCAAGTTGATGAGCTGATGGAAAAGGGCTACATTCGTGAGAGTACGAGCCCGTGTGCTGTACCCGTGCTACTTGTGCCTAAGAAGGATGGAACATGGAGGATGTGTGTTGATTGCCGAGCCATCAACAACATAACGGTAAAGTATAGACACCCCATTCCTAGGCTTGATGACATGTTAGATGAGTTACATGAATCCTGTATTTTCTCTAAAATCGACTTGAAAAGTGGGTACCATCAAATTAGAATGAAAGAAGGTGATGAGTGGAAAACAACATTTAAGACTAAGCATGATTTGTATGAATGGTTAGTAATGCCGTTTGGACTTACAAATGCACCTAGTACGTTTATGCGTTTAATGAATCATGTGTTGCGTGCATTCATAGGTAAGTTTGTGGTTGTGTATTTTGATGACATTCTGATCTATAGCAAGAACTTAACTAAGCATCTTGATCATTTGCGTAATGTACTTAGTGTGTTGCGTAATGAGAAATTGCACGCTAATCTTATAAAATGTGCCTTTTGCATGGAGAAAATTGTGTTTCTTGGCTATGTTGTAATTGCACAGGGTATCAAGATGGATGAGGAGAAAGTTAAGGCCATCCGGGATTGGCCTACACCCAAATCGGTAAGTGAGGTAAGGAGTTTTCATGGGTTAGCTAGTTTTTATAGGCGTTTTGTGAAAGATTTCAGTACAATAGCTGCACCCTTGAATGAAGTTGTTAAAAAGTCAGTTGGGTTTAAATGGGGTGAGGAACAAGAATTGGCTTTAGTTCTTTTAAAAGATAAATTACGTTCTGCACCTGTTTTGGCTTTACCTGACTTTACGAAAGCATTTGAAATAAAATGTGATGCATTTGGAATGGGAATAGGTGCTGTTTTGATGCAGGATCGGAGACCTATTGCATATTTTAGTGAGAATTTAAGTGAAGCGACCTTGAACTATCCCACTTACGACAAAGAACTCTATGAATTGGTAAGAGCACTTGAGACATGGCAACATTACTTGTGGCCAAAAGAGTTCGTAATCCATTCGGATCATGAGTCCTTGAAACATCTGAAAGGACAAGGTAAGTTGAATAGGAGGCATGCAAAATGGGTTGAATTCATTGAAACTTTTCCTTACGTAATCAAATATAAGCAAGGCAAAGAGAACATCGTAGCTGATGCACTTTTGCGCAGGTATGTTCTTTTACACACAATGAATACTAGATTGCTAGGCTTTGAATATGTGAAGGAATTGTGTGATAATGATTCTGACTTTGCCGAGATTTATAATGCATGTGGACAATCGGCTTTTGGTAAGTTTTATTTGATGGATGGTTATTTGTTCAAAGAGATTAGATTGTGTGTTCTTGCTAGTTCTTTGTGTGAATTGCTTGTTCGTGAAGCACATGGGGGTGGTTTAATGGGTCACTTTGGGGTTGCGAAAACCTTGGATGTATTGCATGAGCATTTTTATTGGCCAACGATGAAAAGAGATTTGCAACGAATTTGTGAACAGTGCATTGCTTGTAGAAAGGCAAAATCTAGAGTACAACCGCATGGACTATATACACCATTACCTGTGCCTACTGAACGTTGGGTAGATATCTCTATGGACTTTGTTTTAGGTTTACCTAGGTCAAAGAAAGGTAGAGACTCTATTTTTGTTGTGGTTGATAGGTTTTCTAAAATGGCGCATTTCATTGCATGCAATATAACGGATGATGCATCTCATATCGCAGACTTGTTTTTTAGGGAGATTGTATGTTTGCATGGCATTCCTAAGAGTATAGTGTCAGATCGTGATGTTAAGTTCCTTAGCTACTTTTAGAAGACCTTATGGGGAATGTTGGGAACTAAACTCTTATTTTCGACAACATGTCATCCTCAAACAGATGGACAAACTGAGGTAGTGAATAGAACATTATCCCAACTTTTGCGTGCTATAATTCAAAAGAATTTAAAGAGTTGGGAAGAATGTTTGCCTTTTGTTGAGTTTGCTTATAATAGGACTGTGCATTCGACCACTGGTTTTTCTCCATTTAAAATTGTCTATGGTTTTAATCCACTGACTCCTATGGACTTAATTCCATTGCCTTTTGAAGAAAAGGTAAGTTTAAATGGTGAAAAGAAGGCAAAGATGGTGAGACAACTCCATGAGGGAGTTCGACTGCAAATAGAGAAAAAGAACATACTTTACGCTTCTAAAGCAAATAAGAGACGTAAACTGGTTGTTTTCCAACCCGGTAATTGGGTTTGGGTGCACATGCGTAAGGAACGATTTCCTAACCAAAGGAAATCAAAATTATAGCCTCGTGGTGATGGTCCATTTCAAGTTTTAGAGAGAATCAATGACAACGCATACAAAATTGACCTTCCAAGTGAGTATGGTGTTAGTGCTACCTTTAATGTTGCTGATCCTACGTTGTTTGACACAGATTTTGATTCGAGGTCGAATCCTTTCGAGGAGAGAGGGGATGATGTGAACCATCCCAGAAACACCAGCAAGGACCCATTACATGTTCCAAATGGTCCAATGACTCGGTCCAAGACAAAGGCATTGAAAGAGGCATTGAATGCATTGCTTTTGAATGTTTCAACAAAGTCAGAATTGAAAGGTCCATTAGAGTATCAAGAGGAGACCCTAGTACATCTTATGAATGTGCAAGAGGGGTCCAACACAACCTTATTTAGGCCATGAGGTGAGGACAGCAAAGGAAACAAAAAAATCCTTCTACAACTTGGAAACAACATGAGTGGCTACCTTTTCCTTTTGTTTCTAGGATTAAGGGGTTGCATGGAAGGCTATAAATAAGCCTTGAATCAGTTCTATAATATTTTACTTCCTTCTCTTCTTGTCATGACAGAACATGGATTTAATATTATGGGATTTGTTTTATTTTGTTAGCTACAGCCCAAGGCTTATTTGGGCTTAATTAATATTTTTTTTTCAGTTAGGATCCAAAGCTTGTTTGGATTAAGTTATGGGCTTTTTAGTTTAGGGTTTTGGGTCAGTTTTGAGTGGACCTCATTTAAGTCTACATAAGGGGTCCATTAGGGTTAACTTTTCAAGAACTATTTAAACTCATGTAAGCCAAAATTTCGGCAGCTTGGATGATAATTACTTCTGAATTTTTCAGTTTTAACGTGTGAGAGTGATTCTTGTATTCTTCAGTTCTTGAACGAACTGAATCTGATTTATCGAAGATTAACTGACTTCGTGGCGTCATTCTACTCAATCCAATAGTGTTGGTGCCTTGGGGCAAGTTTCCATTGTGTCACACTCCTATCAGACCTATTTCGGCTTTCCGGGATCAGATCTCAATCTTGATTGTGGGTTGTGTGATCACGAGGTTCGCATCATTTCATTATCTAAAATTTGAAAAATTGGCATCCTTGTTGTTGAAACCTCATATCCCAAATAAGGTTGGATTGGACCCCTCTTGCACATGGATAAGATGTACTAAGACCTCCTCTTGATACTTTAATGGACCCTTCAAATTTGACTTGGCGGCCTTTAAAACTAATATATTCAATACATTTTTCTTGGATTGAGTCATTGGCCCATTTGGAACATGTAATGGGTCCTTACTAGTGTTTATAGGCTTACCCATATCATGAACACCAAGAACCCATTACACGTTCCAAATGGGCCAAGGCTTGAAAACAAAGACATTGAAGAAAGCATTGAATGAGCTGGTTATGCAAGTTTTGGCCAAGGCTGAACTTAGGGATCTTTTGGACCATCAAGTGGAGGCCTTAGTACATTTAATCTATGTGTAAGAGGGGCTCAATCCACCCTTATTTGGTCCATGAGGTTTCGACAACAAGGCTGCCAATTTTGTATCAATTTCGGCCAGCCTTGTTATATGATGTTTCCATGTGTTTTGTGGATTCCTAACTAGTTTTGGATCCTATTATGTGTGGGAACATTAATTATTTCCTATAAATATTAGAATTTATTATTTTTATTTTATTTCCTCATCATGTGAGGAGAAAACACAGCAAATGAAACAAAGGAATCCAAGCTGACTTAGAAAACACGTAATGGCCAACATTGTCTCCTTGTTTTGTAAGGAGAATAATTCAGCAACTTAATTGTGTTTCCTAGTATTGGAAGGATACCAAGAGGTGGCAAAGTGGAACATTAAAGGCAACATCCTTTTTATTCTAAAAGAAGGATAAATACGAGGCTCAGATTAGAATCCTATTCTAACTTGGAAATCAAAGGGGCGACAACTTCTCCTTTAGTTCTTAGGATTATTGGGCAATATTATAACCTATAAATAAGTCTTGTATCAAACTTATAATGTTTTCTTTTCTTCTTCTCTTTTCACTGCAGATAAAGACTTACAACTTATGGGCTTTCCTTTTATTTTGTTAGCTCAGCCCAAAGATTATTTGGGCTTAATTAATACTTTATTTTCAGCTAGAATCCAAGGTTTATTTGGATCAGGGTTTGAACTTACTAGTAAAGGTTTTGGGTCAGTTTTTGTATGTGAGTTAATTCAACCCCCAGGGTAGATCCATTAGGGTTAATTTTTAAAACTATTTAAACACATGTAAGCTTAAATTTCAAAACCTTTGATGAATAAAGTTCTAAACTTTTTAGTTTTAACATGTGAAAGAGCTTTTTATATTTTTTGGTTCTTGAATGAACTGAATCTGACTTATTAAAAATTAACTGGCTTTGTGGCATTATTCGACTTCATTCCATTAGTGTTGGTATCTTGAGGCAAGTTTTCATTGTGTCACACTCCTATCAGACCTTTTCGACTTTCCGGGTTCATATTTCAATCTTGATTGTGGGTTGTGTCACCACGTGATTAAGAGGTTCGCATAAGTTAGTATCAGAGCAAGGCTCCAAGAACAAGTCATATCCTTCTGAAATTTTTGTTTTACTAGTGTTCGTTAAGTTTTTTCAGTGTTTGTGTCAATCTTCTTCTTCTTCATCATCTTTTTCCTTCTTTTTTTTTGTGTTTGTGATATACTAGTAAAAAATAATATTTCATTTTCTTATTGTCTCTAAACATATCAGTAGCATAAAAGTTCAAAAAAGAAGAATAAAATAAGAAAGACGTTATTCAAAGCTTGTTGCAATTCTTCCCTAGAAACATAACTCTTAGAGAACCCTAAGCAAACCACCTCAGAATTAATTAAAATTTCATTTACTTCTTACTAGTTGTGAAATTGCATTATATATTAAATTTGGTTTTATTTCAATAACGTTTACTTGAGGTTTCAATTTAGGGTTTAATTCTGCCTCAAATTGATCATACACGGGTTTTGATATCTAGGCATCATAGAACAACCTATAAACTGAGATATGTTGTTTGTTGGGCATCAGGATACTACATATTGAATTCCAAGTCATTCTAATATCGTTAGGTCTTAGTTTCGATTTTTGATGCAACCATATTATTTGATAGTTTCACCCATATTTAACTAGTGTTTTGCTAATTTTTTATATATAAAATGCCTGTATATTCTTTATTTTATGTTTTGAAGGCACTTTTGGATGAAAGATGCAAAAAGGAGTAAATTGGAGATAATTGGCAGATTTGACCTTCAGTCGATGTTTTGTGCAGAGCGTGAGCTTTAGAGGTTGAAATGAAGTGATTCCAGTGGCATTAAAAATCTATCATCCATACCTTTCTGGAAATCTAAGGCAAGAAAATAAAATAAGAAAGAGCATCAAAATCACAGCCTTCAAAGTCAAATCTCGCAATCTGCCAGTGTTGACCTTCGGCCATTCCAACTTGAATATCTATAGCTACAGAAGTCCAATTAATGCAAACTCAATTGTTTTGGATTCCTGACTCAAAGACCTATAAAATCTCCCAATTTCATCAAAAAACGATGTCATATGATGGAGATATGATTTTTCAAAGATGACAACTAAATTCTGCCAACAAACAAGTTTCGTGAAGAAACAAGTCCAAATTACGTTCCGAAGCATCTAAACCGATATCCAAGTTTTTATTTCAGCAATTTAGCTCCTCTAAGTCAAAGCTTGAAGATTTCATGCAAGGCTATTTCTCTTTTTTTAGGAAAATAGTTATTGAAGTACTTAAATGTAAACATTCTACTTAAGGGAGGACTATTTTGTAAAATAGAGACTAGGGTTTCCTAGGATATAAAAAGAATGAGAGAAGAGAAAGGGGGCAGTAGCCAGAAGTGAAGAAACACAAACTCTCCTCTCTACAAACCATAAATAATGCTTTCTTCTATCTTTAAGAGTAGTTGTTTCATAGATACGGTTAAGCTCATTTTCTTGGTTGCAAGGACACAACAAACCTTCGGATTTCAAGAACCGTGAGATTTATTCTTCCTTTTATTTTCAGTTTATATTATGAATGAGTATGATTGTTTTCCTATGCATATTTTCTATGATTGTTGTTGATAATTGCTAGAGAGGACTCTAAGAGCGTGTTTGGCAGTGTGGTTGCGGGTGCTTTTCAAATAACTTTTCGTGCAAAAATGCATGTCAATGATGTTTTTTCATTTTTTTAAAATCATTTTTGACATCAGCACATCAAAACGATCCAAAACGTACAAACCATATTAAATTTTAGTAAAAAAAAAATTTAAATTTTTTGGGAACGCAGCCGTAGCCGCGTTCCCAAACGTTCCCTAAGTTATTATTGTGAACAATCTATTGCTAAGTTTGATATCAAAACCGAAGTTGTGATAAATAAACTTGTGAAGCAACTAAGCTTGATAATTGTGGCAGAACTACGTTATTAAACTTAGGGAGAACACTCAAACAAAGGAACACAAGCTGCAGACAGCTTGGTTGTCAAGAGATCAATCAATTTATCTAGTTCTTAGGGCTGCCATTGAACTAAATCATTAATGCAAACATTGTGATTGTTTGTTGGTTAGGGTTAGTTATACGGCGGATCCGTTAATTAACCAACGTTAGGAAAAGATAAAAAATTCAGAATATAAATTGAAGTTTCGTTTCAAGGGTCGGTTCTAATTTCCGTTGGTGGATGTGTGCTTGCGACCAAGGTTTGTTTTCTTGATAAATTTTGGTTTCAATTGATTTTGTTTGCTATCTTGTAGTGTTTGAAGCTAGGGTAATTAATTTGTGCGACCGCGACATCGCAACAATTTTGGTGCTTTAAAATTATGTAACGGGTCAGATTTGTGTCAAGTTCCAAAAAGTGTTTATCTATTGTTTGTTTTAACCAAATCAGTTTGTGATACGATCCAAGCAATGTCAAATTTGGATTTTGGCATAAAATTTCTATCATCCAGCTTTACGTTATTAAACATAACTCCAAATTAAACCGTTGGATCAAGTTGAAACTTTACCAGAAGATTTCAGAGGTATTTTTCTATGATGGTGTAAAATTTCAGGTGAATCAAAGTTTAGAAAGGACTTGCGATATAGGTTAGAATATGGTGTATAAATTTTTTTATTTACTTTGTTTTGACATATAGACTTTCTATTTGGCAAGAATTCTTTTCCTACAAAGATATGTCAGCTTGTTTTGGGAATTTCCTAGTTCTATAAGGTTCTTTAATGGGCTGCAACATAATTTCCAAGTGTGGGCAATGATTCATTAATATTCCAAAATCCTTTTTTACAAGGATTCCTTATTCATCCTAGCTACACAAGAAAAGAAGAGTTGATGGTATTTAAATAAGCCTTATATCAGACTTGTATTATTTGATTTTCTTCTTCTCTTCTCACAACAGCATAGAGGATTAACTTATGAGTTTTATTTTTATTATTTCAGTTATAGTCCAATTTGGAATGAATTAATACTTTGTTTTCAACTAGGATCCAAGGCATGTTTGGATTAGGGTTTAGACTTACTAGTATAGGTTTTCAATCAGTTTTGTAAGTGGGTCAAATCTGACTTGTTTTCATGCATCCAAATCCTAAAAGTTTTCTAAGCATACTTTTTTTAAAAAATAAAAATGCATCTTTCTCATGTTTTGAAATGCAAAAATGGATATCGTAACTAGTTTATGATTATCCGTTAAGGTTTGGCCAAAATATCAAAAATCATTCATCAATCATTTTATTCACTTTATATTTAAAGTGTTAGGGTTTAACTGCAGACTTTAATAATTTGGGGTGTAAAACTACACAGTAGAGTACACCCTCAGGTATTAAAGATGCAAAATAAATGTGATGCTTAAATTTGAACTTTAAAACGTTAGGATTTAGCCCAATAAGGTAGAGACTTTCTCACAAAGGAAGATTTGTCTTAGACCTTAGAAAAAGACCAACGAATAGAAACTTGACCTAGAAAAACAATCAAACAATAATGCAGCTTATCTTAGGTAGGGTGCTCTAAAGATGATGTGTCTTCCCTTAGCACAACCAGTCCCTTACACTCTTCAAACCATAAGTTTCCTAGTAACCATAATACTAGATGGTGACTCCTGAAACTTAATCATAATTTTATAATTATACCTCAAACCCTTTCCTTTTCCAATCATACCCTTTTAGGAGGCACTTCAAGGCGCCATTTCAACGTCGCCTCGCAACACTAAACAGGCTACACCATATAAGCTTTAATGGTTGAATGAATGTGGAAAAATTAGGGTGACTAAACAAGTTTTAATCTCATTCTCAGTAGGGAGATATAAGGATGAGGTTTTATATGATATTGTTCCTATACATGTTGCAAATCTATTGTTGCAGAGACTTAGGCAATTTGATAGGAAAGCTAAGCATGATGATTTTAAAAATAGGTATAACTAGAAAAAGGATGGAAAAACATACACGTTTGTATCATTATCACTTAGATAATTGTATAAAGATCGGTTGAAGCTAAAGAAAATAAAAGAAGCTAAATAGGCCTTGTTACAAAATAATAGCAAGGATGTGAGGTTGAGTGAAAATAAGATGAGTCATGAGTGTGAAACACTAAAGTGTAAAGTTTTGGCCATTAAAGAAAATTTTGAAGTCTTTGGTTAAAATAAGAAACATAAGATGAAGGTTGAGTGTGGAGAGAAAATGAGCGGAGAAAATAAAGAAAGGGTGAGAAAAGAAGAGTGTGTAGGAAACGTGGGGAAAACCCTTAATTTTTATGAAAAACAAAACGATCTTACAGATACTTATTTTTCTGATATGCCTATAATTTTGCTCTTGTATAAGAAAACATACTTTAACACTAATAAACTTGATTCATGTATTCCTAGTGTTTGTGTTTCTTTGTTACAAGAATTTGAAGATGTATTTCCCGATGAAATTCCAAGTGGATTGCCACTTATAAGTGGAATAGAACATCAAATTAACCTAATACTAGGTTCAGTTATTCCTAATAGACTAGCCTATAGAAGTAATCCTAAAGAAACAAAAGAGCTTCAAAGACAAGTGGAGGAGTTAATGTCAAAGGGGTACATTCGAGAGAGCATGAGTTTATGTGTTGTTCTCGTATTTTAAGTACCTAAAAAAGATGGTGCTTGGAGAATATGTGTTGATTGTAGAGCAATCAATAGTCTAACCATATCCATTAGGGATATTCTATTAGACTTAGGATTCTTTCTAGTATAAATACTCTTTTATATAAACTTTTTAAGGTTAAACTATTTTTAATAAACAAATTGACATTCTTTCTATCTTTTTATATGGTCGAATGTTTCGTATACTAAGTTCTTGATTGAACTTGCAAACTCTTTAAAGGATTGATCAACTTCATTGTGATTGTATATTACTCATTGGCGTCTTGTTATAGGCGTAGGGTGGGGGTGATCGTTATGTATAAATTTGGTTCTAATGTATCTTTGGAGGTGAAAAACCATAAATTTTGGTGAAATGGGTTTTTTTTCTAAATTTTACGCTTTCGACATCATACCAGCTAACCTTAGGTACGTTTTAGGGACCCCTAATATGCATTTGCATGCCTGAGCAAAAACCATAACTTTTGTAGAAATAGGTCTTTTAGAAATTTTGTGCTTAGACGTCCTACCAGCCAACCTTAGGCACCTTTTGAGGCTTTTCGATATGTTTTTGCATGCTAGTATAAAAACTATAACTCTTATGGAAATAGTTTTTTTTTTTTGTAATTTTACGCTTATGATGTCGTGTCAGCCAACCTTAGGCACCTTTTAGGGCCTCCTTGTATGTTCATGTATGCTCGCATGAAAACCATAACTTTTGCAAAAATAGGTTTTTCCATAATTTTATGCTTTTGACGCCCTATCGACCAACCTTAGGCATCTTTTGGGGCCTCCCGTTATGTTTTGCATAAAAGTACGAAAACCATAACTTTTATGGAAGATGTTTTTTTCATAATTTTACACTTTCAATGACCTTTTGGTTGACCTTAGGCACCTTGTGGGGGCCTTTTGATATGTTTTTACATACTCGTGCAAAAAACATAGGTCGTTCAGAAATGGTAATTTTTTGTAGTTCGGTGCTTTCGACAACCTAACAGACAAACTTAGGCAACTTCTTGGCCTCTTGGTATGTTTTTACATACCTGTTCTAGAACCATAATTGATAAGGACCAGCCCACCAACGCAAAGGATCCACTAAACGTGTCAATTGAACAAATCACAAGGTTAAGAGCCAAGAAGTTAAAGGAAACATTGAATGGGCTTGTTCAAAATATTTAGGCCAAGGCTGACATCAATAAAGCTATAACACATATGGGTCAGCCTATAATCAACCTAATTTAAGTGCAAGGAGAGCATTATTCTTCCATGATATGGATTTAGGGTTGGCACATAGTGGCAACCTTGTTTGAATAATTAATCCTAACAATACAAGGATATTTTGGCAAAATATTTTGGGGTTTTCCATATTGTACAAGGAAACTAAAAGGCAGTAGCTATTATAAAGATTTTCATGCTTATTTGGGAGATTTAAATTTGGTTTTGGGCTGATTTTTTTAATTATATAATTTTACGCTAACAAACAAAATATTTGATTTGATTGTTAGATCGGGCTTAAATCTTACGAAAAGTTTCCAAAGATCTTGTTTTTATTTATGATTAAAATTCTAGGTAAATATCACTTTGGGAAGGTCTTGAAATAAGGTCTAGAATGTACTATGTAGATTTTGAATTAGTTTTCTAGTTGATTTGAGATTCCTTTTTTTTATTTTATTTAGAACTCTTTTATACTTTTCCATAATTATTTAGGATATTTTTTTATCCATTATTGTTGTGAACCTTATAGATATAAAGATCTAGAAACCCACAATGAAGTAGATAAACAACCTAAGAAAACTAAAATTCAGGTTTGGATAGAAAAACCTTGACCTAGAGATAAACCACGTATCTAAGAATCAATTGATGTGGACCTCTTGATCATGTCAATCAACCCCCAACAAAGTTGAAATACAACATGGAAAGCTAAAAACCAGGTTTAATAGAACTTGGGCCCAGAGATAACTCTATGCCTATAAACCAAAGGTATTGGAATAAACTTGAACCCATAGATAACTTTGTACTTAAGAACTTGAAGTATGTAAATGACATCACAATGCTAGTTAACCTTCGATAAGTTGGATGTACAATCTTTGTCCCTACAAATAAATGATGTTTTACCATAAAAAATCAAAAGGAAGAAACTCATGTTTATTATCATTAAGCTGCTGAAATTTGCAGCTTCAAAAATATTATATAGTCTCCTCTAAATAACCCTATTGGACTCCTTTTAAGTTGCAAGCCAATAGACCTAAATTAGAAATCAAGTTAAATAATTAAATAAACTCCTAAATAATTTCTCATGAGTCAAAACAAATCCAAATTAAAAATAATTGTTCAACATAAAATAAATAAAATATATTGATTAAAACAAAATCTTTATGCTAGGATTCCTCCATATAGCCGAAATCTCTAACCACATTCGTAACCCTTGTACCCAAGCCCATGCATAAGTTTATGGCCTAAATAAACCTTATTTTAATTTCTCTTTTCTATCCAAAATTAACCCGCTATATGTGTAACATCCCCATATCTAGGATAAAACAACAATTTCATGTTCACTGATAAACAAAGTAATTACACACACACACACACACACACACACACGATGTTCATATAAAGATTTACCAAAATTTTCACTAAAATTTCGGCAGAATCTCTCCTATATCGGGAGGTCTCAAGTTATCGACATACAACCTGTTTACACTTCTAATAACCCGCATCTCCTAACTCAATTCAACCCAATCATCCAGGGTCTCAATCCCACAAAACATCATTATTCATATCAACAACAATTATCATTATGGATGGATAAAAGATATAAACATGCGTACATGGAACATGATTATATGAACTACAGAATTAAATTCATCTAATCAAGTTTAAACATTAATTATACAAATTAAGTTATACAAATGTTTCCATGTTTACAAAATATAAGGTCATCCTCCCTAGACTATATAATAAAAGGTGAATAAAAGCTAAAATCTACTCCTGCCTCGCATACGATGGACCTGAAACAAAATATATATTATTGAAACATGAATATCGCAATAAGTACACCAATACCAATATTCAATAATTTGAAAAGATAAATATGTATTCTTGTTTCGTTCATTTCTCCCTTTCTGTTTCCATTAGAACTCCTTTTTATTCATCTACTAAAAACTATTTCCTCTCTCATTAGCAACTTCCATTCAAGATTTCATTAAAACCAACCGCAACTATTTCACCCAACGCATTACTAATACCGTTTTCATTGGTATGATCATCATCCCATTGGCATCAGCATATGGAGATCCCTGACCCGGGATCCTGACATCCACCCAATGTATGCTAGTAAAAATCACGGTGATCCCCTCATCCGGAATCCTAACATACACTAAATGCATGCTAGTAAAACACTCTATGAGAGTGTACAACAATAAATAAAGAAGAAAATTCATGTTTATGTATCCAAAACAAATAAGAGGTGTAAACAGGTTGTCTTTCAACTAGGTGATGTGCATAAGGAGAGGTTTGGGTGCATATGTACAAGAAGAGGTTTCTAGCCCATCAAAAATAAAAATTGCATCCGTGAGGAGTTGGGCCATTTTAAATCCTTGAGAGAATCAATGACAATGCATACAAAATTGATCTACCAGGGGAGTATGGTGTTAATGCTACTTTTGATATTTTAATCTATCTTTATTTGACGTAGGTGACAGTTCAAGATTGTATCCTTTTATGGAGAGAGAGGATGAGATAAACAAGCCCACCACACAAAGGATCCACTAGAGGTGTCAATTAAGTCAATCACAAAGTCAAGGGCCAAAAAGTTAAAGGAGACACTAAATAGGCTTCTTCAATATATTTAGGCTAAAACGAACTTCAAAGAGGCCACAACACATAGACATCAGCCCAATATCAACCCAATCCAAGTGTAAAAAGGGCCTAATTCTTCCACAACATGAGTTGGCATCATGATGACAACCTTGTTTGAATAATTAATCCTAACATTACAAGGATATTTTGATAAAATATTTTGGGAGTTTTCATCATGTACAAGGAAACTAAGGGGCAACAACTATTACAAAATGATGCGAACCTCGTGATCACGTGGTCATGCAACCAGCACGCAAAGACACCAATTCCCGAAAAGCCAAGTAAATCAGGTTTGATAGGAGTGTGACACAAAGATAACTTGTACCTAAGCACCAGCACTATTAGAAACGGAGACCCCCACCCAACGAATATTGATTCGCGAACGAGAAGTATAAGGATGATGCCACAAAGACAGTTGTTTTTCAGTTCTTTAGAGAACCATGGAAGGGAGATTATCTCACCAACACACAAACACACAAAGTGTGGCAAACAAGAAGTTTTATTAGTCTGAATTGTCTAACCTTACATGTCTGGTTATGCCCTTATTTATAGTGACTCCAAACTAAAATAAACCCTAATGGACCCCTTATGTGGACTTATATGATGATCACTTACAATTAAACCCAAATAATATAAATAAACCCTAAACTAAGAAGAAAATAATAATAACAATAATAAATCTGAATTTAATATCCTAAATATAATAGGATCAGATTTGTTGCCCTTTAGAAGTCCCATATAAGCTAGGAGAATCAAATCTGAAGGTAGAATTAATTCTGAAATCTTCTTTCCTTTTTTTGTAGCTAGGATGAATATGGAATCCTTGTAAGAAAAGGATTCTAAAACATTTATGAATCATTGCCACACTTGGAAACTATGTTGTAGCCCATTAAAAATCTTTGTAGAAATAGGAGATTCCCAAAATAAGCTGCCACATCCTTTTAGAAAAAGAATCCTAGCCAAATAGGAAGTCCACAAGTCAAACGGAAGTAAATAACAAAATTCGTACAGCCTCTGTTGACCTGTGTTTCGATGCCTTCCCAAACTCCAATTCACCTGAAATGTTAAACCAAGGTAGGAAAAAATGTCAAGAGACTCCACGTAAAATTTCAGATTGATCCAACGGTCGGATTGAGAATTATGATTGTTGCCGTAAAACTGGATAGGTGCACTTTTTACGTCAAAATCCGAATTTGACCTTTCCTGGATCGTATCATTCCCTCTCTCTTCAAGATGATTCGTCCTCAAATCACCAATATGTTGAATAGAAAATTCCTTAGCCTCTTTGTGAAGCCTTTGGAGTTCTTTTCTTGCTAATAATCGTCGCCAACAACTTTGGATGAAAGTAGCAGCCGTTCTATTTCGTATATCATCATTGCAGCGTATTTTCTCCTCTCTTTTTGAAGCTTGCTGGGCATTAACTGATGCCATTAACACATCAAGTTCTTGCTTCATCTCCCCTAGAATACGGGATAGACTCTTGGATTCTTTTTTTAGAACACTAATCTCTTTATTTCTCTCTATGTGATACCACATCTCCTTTTGAATCCTCCTTTTCTTTTGCCATAACACCTCATCAGAATACATGAAATCCCTTTGGTTTTTAGGTTGCCGAAAACCTTCCCGGTGGCCTATGATCTCATCCTTAAAACCGTCATCACCAATACCATCAACGTCCTCCTTAAAATCCTCATAATCAGCCCACCTTGGCCTTTCAACCCCACTGCCATTGTTAGATTTGTGTTGAGCCCCAACTTTTCTCACGTCTTGGGTACATGTTCCAGCCACGTTACCATGTTTTCCCACCTTCTCAAGTCTGTCACACACGTTCCCCATCATAAAATTCATTCTTTCCATCATCTTCGTCATGGCATACATTTGGAATTTAAGTTCTACATCGGGAGGGGGTGGTGTGTTGTTTTGCGCTGACATGATAGTACCTGCAAAAATTGGTTAATGGTAAAAAAAATCCTCACATCCCTCGTGTTTCACTCAAACACTCTTAATATCCTCACATGCTCACACCTCTCGTCTCACCTTCTTGCGGTTCTTGCAGAACTCAAACCAATACCAAATAGAACCAACTTGGCAGCGCAATCCAAATATGTATATATGACTCAAGAAGCAATAAAAACTAGAAAACAAGCAAAACAAAA
This sequence comes from Populus trichocarpa, assembly GCF_000002775.5. Classification (NCBI taxonomy): domain Eukaryota; kingdom Viridiplantae; phylum Streptophyta; class Magnoliopsida; order Malpighiales; family Salicaceae; genus Populus; species Populus trichocarpa. The sequence continues at coordinate 14,090,221 of NC_037289.2, read as the reverse complement.
CTGCGATGATAGTCTCGCGAGTAGCAAGTGAATCTATCCGAAATATGAACAAAATTGAAGACTCGAATAAAAACAGAAACAAAATATGCAAAGATGATGAAACAGCACCCAAATATGTTGGATATGTTGAAAATATATTGCAAGAAATGAAAACAACAGAAAGAAAGTGAATTTCAAAAGTTGACGCAAAACAGACTCGTTTACGACGAGTTAAGTCTGAATCTAGAACCTAAAGTGAATGATATCCAATTGAGCTAAAATTTCAGATATAGTGCGATATCAATCCAAATAGAAAGAATATGAATTTTGAGCAATTTGCAATAAGGTTTGATATACTGACGCAAAAAGGGTAAGAATCAGACCTGATTAGACCCGAAATTGAAAACCAAAGTAAACGATATCCAATTGATCCCAAACTTAATATGTGATGCGATTAGGACCCCATTAATAAGCATATCAAATTTGAGCTAATTCTGAGTTTATTTGGTCCAATTTTCCCTTATTTAGTTCTCTGCAGCAGAAACCAATAAACGTCTCTTTGAACGATTTTTTCTTTTTCTTTTTTTTTATGCTACTGATATATTTTGGACAGTAACCAAACGATGTTTTTTGATATGCTGTAAAATCAAGGAGAAGAAGAAATTAGACACTAAGGAATTTTTGCAGAAACAACAAGAAACGAAAATTTCAAAAGGATATAACCTGATTAATGGAGCCAAGCTCTGATACAAATGATGCGAACCTCGTGATCACATGGTCATGCAACCCATACGCAAAGACACCAATTCCCGGAAAGCCAAGTAAATCAGGTTTGATAGGAGTGTGACATAAAGATAACTTGTACCTAGGCACTAGCACTATTGGAAACGGAGACCCCCACCCAACAAATATTGATTCACGAACGAGAAGTATAAGGATGACGCCACGAAGATAGTTGTTCTTCGATAAGTCATTTTTCAGTTCTTTAGAGAACCATGGAAGGGAGATTATCTCACCAACACACACACACACACAAAGTACGGCAAACAAGAAGTTTTATTAATCTGAATTGTCTAACCTTACATGTCTGGATATGCCCTTATTTATAGTGAATCCAAACTAAAATAAACCCTAATGGACCCTTTATGTGGACTTATATGATGCCCACTTACAATTAAACCCAAATAATATAAATAAACCCTAAACTAAGAAGAAAATAATAATAACAATAATAAATCCGAATTTAATATCCTAAATATAATAGGATCAGATTTGTTGCCCTTTAGAAGTCCCATATAAGCTAGGAGAATCAAATCTAAAGGTAGAATTAAATCTGAAATCTTCTTTCCTTTTTTTGTAGCTAGGATGAATAAGGAATCCTTGTAAGAAAAGGATTCTAAAACATTTATGAATCATTGCCAGACTTGAAAACTATGTTGCAGCCCATTAAAGATCTTTGTAGAAATAGGAGATTCTCAAAATAAGCTGCCACATCCTTTTAGGAAAAGAATCCTAGTCAAATAGAAAGTCCACAAGTCAAAAGGAAGTAAATAACAAAATTCATACAGCCTTTGTTGACCCATGTTTCGATGCCTTCCCGAACTTTGATTGAACTGAAATTTTAACCCAAGGTAGGAAAACATGTCAGGAGACTCCATGTAAAATTTCAGCCCGATCCTACGGTCGGATTGAGAGTTATGACTGTTGTCATAAAACTAGATAATTGCACATTTAACATCAAAATCCGAATTTGACCTTTCCTGGATCGTATCAGTGTCTCCTTTAACTTCTTGGCCCTTGACCTTGTGATTGGATTAATTGGCACCTCTTGTGGATCCTTTGTGTGGTGGGCTTGTTTATCTCATCCTCTCTCTCCTTAAAAGGATACAATCTTGAACTGTCACCTACGTCAAATAAAGATAGATTAAAATATCAAAAGTAGCATTAACAACATACTCCCCTGGTAGATCAATTTTGTATGCATTGTCATTGATTCACTAAGGATAATATGCTTTAGGTTGACTTTTTGGCTCAAGTGGTTAAAATTCCTAATGCCTTTATCATCTTCATGTATATATTAATGTGAATGTAATCTCAACACGATATGAAGCAAGTTCTAGAGATACATATCATTGAAAGAAGACACAATCAAAGAATATAATGTTGAAAGCTCAAAAGCTTGCATTGGTATAAAATCAACATGACATATTCTCAAAGTCAATCCCTAAACCAATTAAACCTTAAAACTTGCATGCACACTCCTTCATTCGATTTATATCTTCATCTATCTCAATTAATTCTCATATATAATACTCATATTCTCATAAACCAATAGGAATTCAAAAGATCAAACATAGAAATTTGTTTTTTTTAGAATAACAAAGAAAATCAAAATAAGAAAACCAACATTCTCCCAATACCCCCATACGTAAAACGCGACATTGTCCTCAATGTTGATATAAAAGAAAAGGAATATAGGAGAATGACAAAAATAAAGTAAAATGCAAAAAAAAAAAGATAAGAGAAAAAAAAAAAGCAAATCTGTTTTTTTTTTTTTTGCTGGGTTGCCTCCCAGTAAGCGCTTTTATTTTATGTCATTGGCTCGACATGTTGCATGCTCATTCTTCATAGATTGGTTCAGCTAACTCCACAGAAGCGGTGAGTTCTGTCGTCCAACCTTCATAGAAAAGGTTTCAAGCGATGCTCATTGACCTTGAGTACTTTGTTGGTTTCTAAACTTGTAATTTTAACTGCACCATAAGGAAAAACATTAGAAACAATAAAGGGTCCAATCCAACGAGAGCGCAATTTTCCAGGAAAAAGTTTCAAACGCGAATGATAAAGAAGGACTTTGTCTCCAACATTAAACTCTTTTCTTGTAATCATTCGGTCATGGAGACTCTTAGTCTTTTCTTTGTAAATCCTTGCATTCTCATAAGCATCATTTTGTATTTCTTCCAACGTAATTCCAATCTTTTTGGGCACCAAAAGGATAGGCGCCACCCATTCACTGTCCATGATGGGGTGAATGACTCCTGCATCATGGGAAACAGTTTGCAAAGCTTGCAAAGCCAATACTGATTCATGCACGTTTTGGGGAAAACATATATACCTCTCCATCTCTTCTATCTTGGTAAAATCATAGACATAGCTCAAAGCTACGCTTAATCCATCCTCGTTATCAAAATCACAAACTTGTTGCACACACTTATCAACTTGGTCATAACATTTGATAGAATAAACATTGCTATAAGGATATGTCATTGCATCATGAAAATTAAATTCAATTTTTTCATCTCCTATCTCCATAGACAAAGTATCCTTACCACAATCAATTTTTGTATTAGCAGTTTTCAAGAATGGTCTCCCAAACAATATAGGAGTGTTGTTTGATGAATCACAAGAATCATGTTCCATATCAAGAATATAAAAGTCGCATAGAATGACCAAACTATCAATCTTGACCAGGACATCTTCTATCACACCAAGTGGGTAAACAAAACTACGATCCGCAAGTTGTATTACAATGCTAGTTTTATTCAAAGGCTCAAGACTAAGAGAATCATAAACATGTTTAGGCATAACACTAATGGATGCACCTAAATCGCACAAGGCCCTTTTAAAACTAGCATTACCAATAACACATGTGATAGTGAACGCACCTGAGTCTTTTTGCTTCAAATGCATATTCTTTTGAACAATAGCAGATACAACTTCACCCATACTTAATGACCTTTTAGTTTGAAAGCTCTCTTGGTAGTACACAACTCCTTCAAGAATTTGACATACTTGAGAATTTGTTTGATAGCATCAAGCAAAGGAATGTTGAGTTCTACTTTCTTGAAAACCTCTAAAATCTCTTTTTCTTTGTCCTCTTTCTTTGACTTAGAAGAACTCACAGGAAAGGGTGGAATTGTTTTAAAACTGGAATTCATTGAATGAGGAGTTACCTTTGGAGTGTTGGTTGGTGTTTCAGTTTGTAGAGGAGGAGGATGTTCCTTCTTTGTACTTAATTCGGTTTCTATCTCTTCTTCTTCCTCCATCTCAATTTGTTTCGACCTTTTCTCTTCAAGTTCTTTCCCACTTCGCAGCATGATCACACTAACATTCTTTATTGGATTCAATGCTTGGGAGGACAATTTTCCATTCATTTGTGCTTCCAATTTCTCCACACTTGAAGCTACTTGCCCCATTTGATTCTCCAAGTTGTGAATACTTGACTTTGTTTCCTGTTGAAAAGACATGACATTTTGTTGCAAGGTCACAGTGTTAGAAGCCAAAGTTTCCATCATCTCACGAAGATCATCACTGGATGACGACCCCATAACATTGGAGTTTGTGAATGGAGGGGGTTGTCTTGCTTGATAATTCTGTTGGGGCTGAAATCCATGGGGATGGAACTGTCGGCCTTGATTGCCTTGTTGAGGTGGGTTCCCATAACATAAGTTTGGATGATCTCTCCATCCGGGATTGTACGTGTTGGAAAAGGGATCATATTTACACTGGGACTGTCTGTTGAATCCTCCATCAACTGCATGAACCTGTTCAATGCAATCTTCTTGCATTGTTGGGCAAATATCTGAGGTATGTCCTTGTAAGGAACATATGCTACAAACTTTCACCTGTTGTACATTTCCATAAGCCAAAGAACACACAAGAGAAGTAAGATCATTAACTTTATTGTCAAGGTTAGAAATACTTACCTCATTTACTCGTTTGTTTGCGAAGTCTCCACGCGTGCCAAATTGTTTCGAGTTGGCTGCCATGTTTGAGATCAATTGGCGTGCAGCCTCGGGTGTTTTATCTACCAATGCCCCTCCACTTGCGGCATCAATGATACTATGGTCAGTAGGCATCAATCCTTCATAGAAATATTAAATGAGCAGCTGATCGGGCATTTGATGATGAGGACATTTAATGCACAATTGCTTAAATCTTTCCCAATACTCGGAAAATGTCTCTCCATGAGATTGTCGAATCCCACATATTTCTTTCCTTATGTTGGCAATTCGAGATGCTGGGAAATACTTTTCAAGGAAAATCTTCTTCATGGCATTCCAAGTTCCAATGGAACCTGGGAGAATAGAGAAAAACCATGCCTTTGCGCTACCCCTTTTAAAGAGAAAGGGAAAGCTTTCAACTTAACCTGTTCTTCATCAACTATGTTCGATTTCATGCCAACACAAACCATATGGAACTCCTTGAGATGAGTATGAGGATCTTCTCCTACAAGACCATTAAATGTTGGTAGCAAATGTATAAAACCAGATTTGAGCTCAAAGTTTACATTATTGTCGATGTTTATGCACAATGGCTGATTTTCCACGTTAGGAGCAGCAAGCTCCTTGAAGTGTTTGTTGTCGTGCAACAACCATGGTGTTGAGGCGAGCTTCCTTTCGTAACCTGCGTAAAGTTTTTTCTATTTTGAGATCCAACTGCACTTGACTTTGATTAGTAGAACGGGTTACTGGCATAAATCATCAAGAAAACTCAAAAGAAACCAACCACACAAGAGATCCAAAACAATGCAAATTGTACGAAAATCCTACGCTAGAAAACTAAAACTGCCTAAAAACCCTAGAAAACAGTGGAAGTTGGCCTCGATAGGGTGGGGCTAGTGAGAATTCACTAGTCCTGTTTAGAACGTCGTTTACCTTCAGGAAACAAAAGGCTGATACCTAATTCCACCAAAACATCTGTTTTAAACAGTACCGCAGCAAGCAAAAATTATGTTTCTCTTTTTTTTTCTGAAAAATAAATAACAATCACAACAAATAAAAATAATAGCACAAGAATCAACTAAAATTACTTCCCCGGCAACGGCGCTAAAATTTGTTGCGATGTCGTGGTCGCACAAATTAATTACCCTAACTTCAAAGACAACACGCAAGATAGTATAGAGCAAGCAAGGGGTCGATCCCACAAGGAAAATTCAAGTCAGATTTTTATGCTAGATGATATGCAATTTGGGGGGGGGTTTGGACATTATCTAGGCTAAAGCAAAAGAAAACAGAAAACTATCAAACAAAATTTAATAAAATCAGAAAATTATTAAGAGAACAAACCTTGGTTATAAGCACACATCCACCTACAGAAATCAGAACTGATCATGGAAACAAAACATCAATTTATATTTTGAATATTTATCTCTTCTTAACATTGGTTAATTAACGGATCCGCCGTATAACTAACCCTAACCATCAAACAACCACAGTGTCCGCACTAGTAATTTAATTCAATGGCAGCCTTAAGAACTAGATAAGTTGATTAATCAAGAAAACATAACTGTCCGCAGTCTATGTTTGATTTGATTGAATGTTCTCTCTAAGATTAATAACGTAGATCCGCCACAATTATTAAACTCAGTTGCTTCACAAGTTCATATACCACAACTCTGGTTTTGATATCAAACTTAGCAATAGATTGTCTACAATAATAACTTAGAGTCCGCTCTAGCAATTAAATAAACAATCATATGAAAAATAAGCATGGGAGAACAAACATATTCATCATATAAACTGGAAAGAAAAGGTAAAATAAATCTCACAGTTCTTGAAATCCGAAGGTTTCCGTGTCCTTGCAACCAAGAAAAAGTATTTAGCCTTGCATGTTTGTTGAACAACTAATAAAAAAGAAGGAAGAATGTATAATTTCGAGTTTCTTAGAGGAGGGGGGCGTTTTTCTCCTCTTGGCTGGCTGCCCCTTCTCTTCTCTCATTCTTTTTATATCCTAGGAAACCCTAGTCTCTATTTTACAAAATAGTCCTCCCTTAAGTAGACTGTTTACATTTAAGTACTTCAATAACTATTTTCCTAAAAAAGGAGAAATATCCTTGCATGAAATCTCCAAGCTTTGACTTAGAGGAGCTAAATTGCTAAAATAAAAACTTGGATATCGGTTTAGATGCTTTGGAACGTAATTTGGACTCGTTTCTTCACGAAACCTGTTTGCTGGCAGAATTTAGTTGTCAACTTTGAAAAATCATATCCCCTCATATGACATCATTTTTTGCTTAACTTTGGAGCATTTATAGGCCTTTGAGTCAGGAATCCAAAACAATTCATTTTGCATCAATTGGATTTCTGTAGCTCCAGATATTCAAGTCGGAATGACCAAAGGTCAACATTGGCAGATTGCGAGATTTGACTTTGAAGGCTGCGATTTCCATGCTCTTCCTTATTTTATTTTCTTGCCTTAGATGTCCAGAAAGGTATGGATGTTAGCTTTTTAATGCCATTGGAATCACTTCATTTCAACCTCTAGAGCTCACGCTCTGCACAAAACATCGACTGAAGGTCAAATCTGCCAATTATCTCCAATTTACTCCTTTTTGCATCTTTCATCCAAAAGTGCCTTCAAAACATAAAACAAAGAATATCAAGGCATTTTATATATAAAACATAGGCAAAACACTAGTTAAATGTGGGTGAAACTATCGAATAATATGGTTGCATCATTTACCTAGGCAAACCAAATACGAAGTTCATGGAAATATCTACCAATGGTTTCTTAGGTACAGGCAAAGAAGTATATAAATCATATGGTTGGAATTTAGACTTTTCTTTCCCATATGTAATGCATATATCACATATGCGTTGCATATTTTTTTCATTTTAGACCAATAAAAATATTCATGCAACACATCCAAAGTATTAGCAACACCAAAATGGCTCATTAAAGCACCCTCATGTGTTTCACATATAAGCAATTCATGCATAAAACTCAATGGCACATACAAATGATTCTCTTTGAGCAAATATTGATCAAATCTATAAATTTGCCAAAAGACGAATATCACATGCATTAAAAACATTAACAAAACCACCATCATTCACATACAATTCCTTTTACATATTTAAATCCTAGCATCCTAGCATTCAAAGTAGATAAAAGAACATACCTTCATGACAACGCATTAGCCACTATGTTTTTTTTTTTTTTTGTCTTGCTTGTATTTGATCACATACAAAAAAGTCTCAATAAACTCCACCTATTTAGCATGTCATTGATTCAACTTACCCCATCCTTTCAGGTGTTTTAAAGACTCATAATAAGAATGAATGATGAATTCCTTAGGCCAAATATAGTGCTACCACGTATCCAACATCCTCACCAATTGATATGCATCATGATTCTAACATGGAAGAGGCTAATTCTAATGTGTATGGGCATTCAGATAGTCCAATAGCGAGAGCTCAGACAAAACAACTATAAAGTGCCTTAACAAGTTAGATTAGTGTGACTGAAGTGAGTTTGGAGGCTTGTTAACTAAATGAAAATCGTTCAAATTTGTTTGTTTGTTTTCAAATAAGACTTGGGTCATGATTTGGGAGTTTAGAGAGTTTGGGTTTATTGTCAGCCCATAGGCCAATATGTGTTTGAATTTTCACCATCTTATTGCATTGGAAAATAAGCCTATATTATATATTCAAAATATCATCTTTCCAGATTGTCCAACCATGCATGTATTGGAGTTGTGCGTGAGAATTTATGGTTGTTTTAATTTTTATGTCTATGTATGAGTTTTAATTTTCTAAACAAAGTAATTTATTTAGGTCTTAATTATATCATTTTGGTATTTCTAATACTTGGAGGGTTGTTCCAAGTATATAATGATGTTTCAAACCAAGTATTAAGAACTTTTGTAAATAATATAAAACTTTTCAACTTCTCATTTAGAAAGATTTCTTCCTTGTTCTTCCATTTTCAGAATTAGTTGAAGAACAAATAAGACTTATCACTTTTAATCACAGAGTGTGGTGTCTTTATCTTAATTGGAATTCTTTTGTGACGTTTCCAACTGATCAAAGAGTTTCATTCAAAATTCATGTAATTTTCAGTCTAAACATCATAAGAAAAACCATATAACCAAACCTACCTTCCTTCATCTTCATATCAGATTGCTAGTTTGTTTAGGTTAAGAACCCAAGGCATATCATTCAAGCTTAAAAGAGAAACAAGGTGGTGGTTGTGTCAATGTAGCTAACACTATTCTTGTTAAGAAATTAATTTAAGTATTGTAAATCATCATAAACCTTATAAATTGCAATGGTTGAATGAATGTAGTGAAGTAAAAGTAACCAAGAAGGTCTTGATTTTCTTTTTTATTTGGAGCTATATTGATAAGGTGTGGAAAAATTAAAAAAACAACTAGATTTTTATGCAAGAGAGGGTAAGACTAAATCTGTTTTTCATGTTAACAAGCCAATAGTTGTACTTGTATATAAGAAGATTTATTTAATGCTAACAATCTCGATTTTGTTGTTCCTAATATGATTGTTTCCTTATTGGAGGAATTTGATGATATCTTTCTGGAAGATATTTCTAGCGGTTTATCATCATTAAGAGAAATAAAACATTAAATAAATCTCGTACTCAGAGTTACAATTTCTAACCGAATAGCCTACCAAAGTAATCCTTAAGAGATAAAAAAAAAAAAAAAACTTTAAAGACAAGTAAAAGAATTAATAACTAAAAAGTACATTCACCAGAGCTTGAATCCATATATTGTTTTGATTTTACTTATGCCTAAAAATTATAAAACTTAAAATATTTGTGTTAATTATCTGTCATCAATAATATAATGATAAAGCATAAATATCCTACCCAAAGCTTAATCAAACCACGATAGAAAAGGCATTTATGCCCATAAATTGGATAACTTCAATTAGTGATATCAATCAACTTAAATGCCCGTAAATTGGATAACTTCAATCAACTGTCAGCGTTTAGAACATGAAATAAACATCATATCAGTTCTATCAATTCATGGACTAAAAAGGTGTTATCCACCAGAGGTATGTACCGACAGTCACCATGATATCATTGGGCTTGCAGGAATCCTCCCATGAGAATAAATCTATGCGCAAGTGCCATCTCAAACATCATCACTTCACATGCACATCAAAACACATTCTATAGAGCACCTCATCATATACAGATCAGCATGTTCACAAAGACGCAAGAACACACAATTCAGTCATACCCATCATCAGTACCTGGATTCCTGCATTGTTGCCTGTTCTCCAAGCTTCTGTAACTTCTGGATATCATCTTTTCCAACACTACCACCAAGGGAAATGGGCGATGAAATATTAGCTGCCGCTTTGTCCTTCAGTTCCTCAATCTCCCTCTGCCGATTCGTTAAATAAATAAAAATCAGCCCTTTCCATCCAAGAAAAATACTGCTAAAATCACAGCCAATCCTTTCCAACTTCCTTTTTTTTATTATTTGTTTTCCTGCAATTTATCAGGAGCCAAACACACTTAAATTAAATAAATAAATATGTTCAAAATCGACAAATAAAAAGTAAGTAGCACTAGTATTTGAAGCAGAAAGGTTGCCTTAAGCATGGTTATTAAACCCGAACCGGTTCGAGATTGGTTGACTCGGTAGCTTGACCGATCCAAGTAAGGTGAAAAACCGGCAAGAGCAAAAAAAACGGTCAAACCCAGTTGACCCACCAGGTCGACCCGTGACTCGAGCAACCAAGAAAACCCGGTAAAAACCTTGTTTTTTTTAAAATATATTTTTTTTTTCTAACCAGATACCCCTCTTTTTCATATTTTTTAATTGGTTATTAATTCTTTTTAAAGTTCACTATATAAATACTAGAAAAAATATTTTATTTTTTCAATATAGAATTTGAAGTTTTTAGTATAGTCTATATTCATAAGAAAAAAAGTTATTTTTTAATGTGAGATTTAAAGTTTTTTAATATATATATTTTATGTTTATATGAAAAAAAAATTATGTTTTTTTAATGTGGGATAAAAAAATCTTTTGGTTTAAATACTTTAACGTGGGATAACATAATATCTTTTTAATGTGAGATAATTTAGTATCTTTTCAATATGGAATAAAAAAATCTTTTAAAATAATCTTTTAAACTTTATTATTTATAATATGTATAGCATATATTCACATGAATTATTTTTTAATTTTTTTATATAAAATATTAAAACTTTAAATATTTTTTTTATTTTTTTAAATTAATTTAAATTAACCCAAATTAATTCATATAACTTAAAATTCAGTTTTTAACCGATTAACTCTCAAATCAGGTGTGATAACCATGGCAAAAAGAGCTTCGTTTTCTTTCTCCAAATCGTGAACTCTCTTCTCGGAATCCAGGTTCTGTTGTGGTTGGTTATCGTCGTCTTTAGACGGTGGAGAGGAATTGGCGTGTTGCTTGATCGCTTCGATCCGCGATTTCCCTTCTTCGTTTTAAGTGCCGATTTTTGGATCGAATCGATGTAATTGGATCTCTTCCTCCCTGACTCATTTTCAAGTGAAGCTGTGAAAGAATTTTTTTCTTCTTTTTATTTGAATTTGGTTTGGTTTCCCTCTTCCGTTTATTGAGTATAGCACTCTCACTCACTCTCACTAATCACACAATACCCGACTTTCAAAATATTTTTTACCACGATTGGTTATTTTTACCGTTGCAAACCAATTATTTACTCTCGTTTCCAAAAGGATGGACTTTTCAGTTATTTGCATTATTACGAGGCTGGCCTGACGGTTTCAGGAGTATTTAATAACAATGTAAATCATATTCTTTTAAATTTTAAAATTTTTAATTTATTTAAAATAAAAAAAATTATATTTTCAGATCGTTTTAATATGTTGATGTTAAAATTAATTTTTAAAAAATAAAAAAAATTATTTTAATGCATTTTTAAACGAAAAACATTTAAACCGTCACCACTACCATAATTTCAAAAACACTAAAAGAATTTGGTGAGTTAAGATTTTAATTAGGTTTCAAATAAATAAATTTGAGCTTGTAATTAACTTGAGAAGACCTAAATAATCTTGTGTAACTTAAGTGAAACATAATTTTTTTTTTAATAAATCAAAAAATTAAAAAAATTAATTTATGAATACTTAACCTCACATATTTTTTTTTATAGCCTACATCTATATGAATTAGCTATGTATATAGCCTACATCCATATAAATTATTTTTTTAATTTTTAGACAATGATATATATATATATATATATATATTAAAACCTCAAACATTATTATTTTTAATTTTTTCAATAAACCTGGGTCAACTCGTGTGATCCGAGACTCGGGCCCTTGACTAGATCAACTTCTAAATTAAGTTTAATAACTATAATTATTTGAAATAATTGAAGTATATTCATTACATAGGATTATGTAAAAATCCCTTGAACCTAAAATAAATAAATAAAATTTATATATGTTTAGAGTTGTATGAACATGAGAAGTTTTTATGGATTTATGAAAATACATACATTGAATAAAAAGCATAAGAAACAAAATTAGGATTCTTGATATTATGTACCGAATTTTGAATGATTTAGATTAAAAGATCTTTTAGTATTAAATCCGTTTAAAACAAACAAACAAATAAATTTAAACATAATCAGAAAACTCTGTTTTTTTAAAACATAAAAAAATAAAAAACCAACAATGAGGTGTCAAAAATATCAAAATGCTTTTGAAAAATTATAACAAATAGTTGTTTGGTTTTGCTTTTTCAACGAAGAAAAGCGTCAAAACAACAAATTTTATATTTTTATTTTTGAAAACAGAAACAGGTGCCATAATTTTATAATTTTTAAATCTGACAGAGATTTTGGTCCATTACTTGAATTTCATGGTTTAAAATTCAATGAGCATCATCAAATATTTAAAAAGAAAAGATGTAGGATTGTAAGTGCAATATTTTTTAAAATGTTTTTTATATAAAAATAATATTTTTTATTTTTAAAAATAAAAAAATACGGTTTGACGGTGTCTTGATCTCCTATTTGTTTTTTTTTTATATTAAATTTCATGCTTACTATTCAATGGGCCACAGAATCCATCCGTATCAATATCAATAGAGTTCGTACAAAACAATTAGGAATCTAGCACCACATTGGAGAGACAGATATGACGAAGTCCTAATCTAACTGTACTGTTTGATTTCTAGAAAGAAATCAACTACACAATCTTCCTGCACAACCGAGCAAACAGTCGAGTACCAACTGATCATACTCAGAGTTACATCACATCTCCAACTCCATTTTCCCAAACAAATCCAGCCAAAAAAGAAAATAAGCTTAATGGTTAGTGTAATGGCTCTTTGGTGGAGGTAATGGTATACAAGCTGAAGTTAGCGGCCATAGTTCTCTTTCTCATCAGATTTTCTTTTCGGGCGGGCGGGGCTGCTTCTTGTAGGAAGCACAACAGCCTCCTTATTTACTGATTCTTCTGCTTGATCAGCATTCCTCTCTCTCAAAAGGATGCCACCATTTGGTGCAGCTGATTGCATAGCCCTCGGCAGCTTCAAAGGAATTTCTGCCTCAATTACACTACTATCTGCTTCACTTACACCATTTGATGCAGCTGATCCCACAGCCTTTTGGGGAGCGGCTTCAGTGTTTTCTGATTTTGTGCTGGGTGGGGGAACAGGAACAAGCTGAATTACTGATTTCCGCCATTTCTTTCTCTGGTTTGCCTTTGGTGCATGGATTTGGCCTGAAGGTTATATGAATTAAACTCATTAGAGAAAAGAGAAAAAAGACAAGGACCTGAGTTAATCAAGATTGAGACTTGATCATGAACTTGACCTAAAAAGAAAAGGCAATTTGCATCAATGTATTTGCAGAACTAAGAATCACTACTTGATTACTCCAAAACGAACATACCACTGTATTGCCTATGTCTGATAGAGGCTTCCTTCTAACCACACTATCGTCATTTGTTTCCACAGGCTTCTCAACTAGGGCACTTTGTAGCAGCATTGCACCCTGAGAAACAAGGACCTGATTCTTCTCTGTTTCATTAGATCCAAGTGTCGAATCATTTATCTCGATAGCTCCTCTATTAGAACATTTTATTGGCATACAGCCACATGATATCCCACAAAAACCCCCAGATGCTCGGCATTGGCACTTGGATGTCTTGCATAAAGAGTATTTACTACAAGCACAACATGCTTGAACAGTAGTGGCTGCCTCACCAGAAACATCTGATTTGCAGTTTCTTGATCATGGATATCTC
>NC_037289.2:13932925-14066219 GCF_000002775.5 Populus trichocarpa | reverse complement strand
TTTTAAAATTATAAAAATAATTTATAAAAAATATAAGTAGTATTTCTGTTTAGGATACTAGAAAGATAGTTTTAAAATTATAAAAAATAATTTATAAAACAATAAAGTAGGATTTCGTTTAGGATACTTGAAAGATAGTTTAAATGTTTTGAAATTAAAAAATAATTAAAAAAAAGTTACTAGTATTTCTGTTTAGGATACTTGAAGGATAGTTTAAATGTTTTAAAATTGAAAAGATAATTAAAAAAAAGTTACTAGTATTTTTAGGATACTTGAAGGATAGTTTAAAATGTTTTTAAAATTATAAAAATAATTTACATAAAAGAAAGTGACTAGGATTTCTGTTTAGGATACTAGAAAGATAGTTTTAAAATTATAAAAATATTTATAAAAAAATATAAGTAGGATTTCTGTTTAGGATACTTGAAAGATAGTTTAAATGTTTTGAAATTATAAAATAATTAAAAAAAAAAGTAACTAGTATTTCTGTTTAGGATACTTGAAGGATAGTTTAAATGATTAGAATTATAAAAAATAAATTTAAAAAAAAGTTAATAGTATTTCAGTTTAGGATACTTGAAGGATAGTTTTAAAATGTTTTAAAATTATTACAATAATTTACATAAAACAAAGTGACTAAGATTTCTGTTTAGGATACTAGAAGGATAGTTTAAAATTATAAAAATAATTTATAAAAAATATTAAGTAGGATTTCTGTTTAGGATACTTGAAAGATAGTTAAATGGTTTGAAATTATAAAAATAATTAAAAGCAAAAGTTACTAGTATTTCAGTGTAGGATACTTGAAGGATAAGTTTAAATGTCTTGAAGTTAGAAAAATAATTTATAAAAAACTAGAAATAGTATTTCTGTTTATGATACTTGAAGGATAGTTTAATTGTTTGAAAAATATCAAATAATTTACATATAAGAAAAGTGATTAGGATTTCTGTTAGGATACTAGAAAGATAGTTTTAAAATTATAAAAATAATTTATAAAACAATATAAGTAGGATTTCTGTTTAAGATACTTGAAGGATAGTTTAAATGTTTAAAATTGTAAAGATAATTAAAAAAAGTTACTAGTATTTCAGTTTTGGATACTTGAAGGATAGTTTAAATGTCTTGAACTTATAAAAATAATTTATAAAAAAATGAAATAGGATTTCTGTTTATGATACTTGAAGGATAGTTTAATTGTTTAAAATTATAAAAATAATTTACATATAAGAAAAGTGAGTAGGATTTCTGTTATGATACTAGAAGGATAGTTTTAAAATTATAAAAATAATTTATAAAAAAATATAAGTAGGATTTCTGTTTAAGATACTTGAAGGATAGTTTAAATGTTTTAAAATTGAAAAGATAATTAAAAAAAGTTACTAGTATTTCAGTTTAGGATACTTGAAGGATAGTTTAAGTGTTTTAAAATTATAAAAATAATTTACTTAAAAGAAAAGTGACTAGGATTTCTGTTTAGGATACTAGAAGATAGTTTTAAAATTATTACAATAATTTATAAAACAATATAAGTAGGATTTCTGTTTATGATACCTGAAGGATAGTTTAATTGTTTTAAAATTATAAAAATAATTAAAAGCAAAAGTTACAAGTATTTCAGTGTAGGATACTTGAAGGATAAGTTAAATGTCTTGAACTTAGAAAAATAATTTATAAAAAAATAGAAATAGGATTTCTGTTTATGATACTTGAAGGATAGTTTAATTGTTTTAAAATTATAAAAATAATTTACATATAAGAAAAGTGAGTAGGATTTCTGTTTATGATACTAGAAGGATAGTTTTAAAATTATAAAAATAATTTATAAAAAAATATAAGTAGGATTTCTGTTTAAGATACTTGAAGGATAGTTTAAATGTTTTAAAATTGAAAAGATAATTAAAAAAAGTTACTAGTATTTCAGTTTAGGATACTTGAAGGATAGTTTAAGTGTTTTAAAATTATAAAATAATTTACTTAAAAGAAAAGTGACTAGGATTTCTGTTTAGGATACTAGAAAGATAGTTTTAAAATTATTACAATAATTTATAAAACAATATAAGTAGGATTTCTGTTTATGATACTTGAAGGATAGTTTAATTGTTTTAAAATTATAAAAATAATTAAAAGCAAAAGTTACAAGTATTTCAGTGTAGGATACTTGAAGGATAAGTTAAATGTCTTGAACTTAGAAAAATAATTTATAAAAAAATAGAAATAGGATTTCTGTTTATGATACTTGAAGGATAGTTTAATTGTTTGAAAAATATAAAAATAATTTACATATAAGAAAAGTGATTAGGATTTCTGTTTAGGATATTAGAAAGATAGTTTTAAAATTATAAAAATAATTTATAAAAAAATATAAGTAGGATTTCTGTTTAAGATACTTGAAGGATAGTTTAAATGTTTTAAAATTGAAAGATAATTAAAAAAAGTTACTAGTATTTCAGTTTTGGATACTTGAAGGATAGTTTAAGTGTTTTAAAATTATAAAAATAATTTACATAAAAGAAAAGTGACTAGGATTTCTGTTTAGGATACTAGAAGGATAGTTTTAAAATTATAAAATAATTTATAAAACAATATAAGTAGGATTTCTGTTTAGGATACTTGAAAGATAGTTTAAATGGTTTGAAATTATAAAAATAATTAAAAGCAAAAGTTACTAGTATTTCAGAGTAGGTTACTTGAAGGATACTTTAAATGTCTTGAACTTAGAAAAATAATTTATAAAAAAATGAAAATAGGATTTCTGTTTATGATACTTGAAGGATAGTTTAATTGTTTTAAAATTATAAAAATAATTTACATAAAAGAAAAGTGAGTAGGATTTCTGTTTAGGATACTAGAAGGATAGTTTTAAAATTATAAAAATAATTTAAAAAAAATATAAGTAGGATTTCTGTTTAGGATACTTGAAGGATAGTTTAAATGTTTTAAAATTGAAAAGATAATTAAAAAAAAGTTACTAGTATTTCAGTTTAGGATACTTGAAGGATAGTATAAATGTCTTGAACTTATAAAAATAATTTATAAAAAAATGAAAATAGGATTTCTGTTTATGATACTTGAAGGATAGTTTAATTGTTTTAAAATTATAAACATAATTTACATAAAAGAAAAGTGTGTAGGATTTCTGTTTATGATACTAGAAGGATAGTTTTAAAATTATAAAAATAATTTATAAAAAAATATAAGTAGGATTTCTGTTTAAGATACTTGAAGGATAGTTTAAATGTTTTAAAATGAAGAAGATAATTAAAAAAAAGTTACTAGTACTTCAGTTTAGGATACTTGAAGGATAGTTTAAGTGTTTTAAAATTATAAAAATAATTTACATTAAAAAAAGTGACTAGGATTTCTGTTTATAATACTAGAACGATAGTTTAAAATTATAAAGTAATTTATAAAAAAAAAAGTAAGTAGGATTTCTGTTTAGGATACTCGAAATATAGTTTAAAACTTTTCAAATTATATTAAATTTTTTTAAAAAAAGTTACAAGGATTTCTGTTTAGGACGAAGGATAGTTCAAATGATTTAAAATTATAAAAATAATTAAAAGCAAAAGTTACTAGTATTTCAGTGTAGCATACTTGAATGATAGTTTATATGTCTTGAACTTATAAAAATAATTTAAAAAAAGTTACTAGTATTTCAGTTTAGGATACTTGAACGATAGTTTAAATGTTTTAAAATTATAAAAATAATTTACATAAAAGAAAAGTGACTAGGATTTCTGTTTAGGATACTAGAAAGATAGTTTTAAAATTATAAAAATAATTTATAAAAAAATATAAGTAGCATTTCTCTTTAGGATACTTGAAAGATAGTTTAAATGTTTTTAAATTATAAAAATATTAAAAAAAAAAGTTACTAGTATTTCTGTTTAGGATACTTGAAAGATAGTTTAAATGTTTTAAAATTATATAAATAATTTATAAAAAAATGGAAATAGGATTTTCTGTTTATGATTCTTGAAGGATAGTTTAATTTGTTTTAAATTATAAAAATAATTTACATATAAGAAAAGTGAGTAGGATTTCTGTTTAGGATACTAGAAAGATAGTTTTAAAATTATAAAAATAATTTATAAAACAATATAAGTAGGATTTCTATTTAAGATACTTGAAAGATAGTTTAAATGTTTTAAAATTGAAAAGATAATTAAAAAAAGTTACTAGTATTTCAGTTTTGGATACTTGAAGGATAGTTTAAGTGTTTTAAAATTATAAAAATAATTTACATAAAACAAAAATGACTAAGATTTCTCTTTAGGATACTAGAAGGATAGTTTTTAAAATTATAAAAATAATTTATAAAAAAATATAAGTAGGATTTCTGTTTAGGATACTTGAAAGATAGTTTAAATGTTTTGAAATTATAAAAATAATTAAAAAAAAAGTAACTACTATTTCTGTTTAGGATACTTGAAGGATAGTTTAAATGTTTTAAAATTGAAAAGATAATTAAAAAAAAGTTACTAGTATTTCAGTTTAGGATACTTGAAGGATAGTTTAAGTGTTTTAAAATTATAAAAATAATTTACATTAAAAAAAGTGACTAGGATTTTGTTTATAATACTAGAAGGATGAAGGATAGTTTAAATGATTTAAAATTATAAAAATAATTAAAAAAAAAAGTTGCTAGTATTTCAGTTTAGGATACTTGAAGGATAGTTTAACTGTTTTAAAATTATAAAAATAATTTACATAAAAGAAAAGTGACTACGATTTCTGTTTAGGATACTAGAAAGATAGTTTTAAAATTATAAAAATAATTTATAAAAAAATATAAGTAGGATTTCTGTTTAGGATACTTGAAAGATAGTTTAAATGTTTTGAAATTATAAAAATAATTAAAAAAAAGTAACTAGTATTTCTGTTTAGGATACTTGAAGGATAGTTTAAATGATTAGAATTATAAAAATAATTTTAAAAAAAGTTAATAGTATTTCAGTTTAGGATACTTGAAGGATAGTTTAAATGTTTTAAAATTATTACAATAATTTACATAAAACAAAAGTGACTAAGATTTCTGTTTAGGAAACTAGAAGGATAGTTTTAAAATTATAAAAATAATTTATAAAAAAATATAAGTAGGATTTCTGTTTAGGATACTTGAAAGATAGTTTAAATGTTTTGAAATTATAAAAATAATTAAAAAAAAAGTAACTAGTATTTCTGTTTAGGATACTTGAAGGATAGTTTAAATGATTAGAATTGTAAAAATAATTTTAAAAAAAGTTAATAGTATTTCAGTTTAGGATACTTGAAGGATAGTTTAAGTGTTTTAAAATTATAAAAATAATTTACATAAAAGAAAAGTGACTAAGATTTCTGTTTAGGATACTAGAAGGATAGTTTTAAAATAATAAAAATAATTTATAAAAACATATAAGTAGGATTTCTGTTTAGGATACTTGAGGGATAGTTTAAATGTTTTAAAATTGAAAAGATAATTAAAAAAAAGTTACTAGTATTTCAGTTTAGGATACCTGAAGGATAGTTTAAATGTTTTAAAATTATTACAATAATTTACATAAAACAAAAGTGACTAAGATTTCTGTTTACGATACTAGAAGGATTGTTTTAAAATTATAAAAATAATTTATAAAAAAATATAAGTAGGATTTCTATTTAGGATACTTGAAGGATAGTTTAAATGATTAGAATTATAAAAATAATTTTAAAAAAAAGTTAATAGTATTTCAGTTTAGGATACTTGAAGGATAGTTTAAATGTTTTAAAATTATTACAATAATTTACATAAAACAAAAGTGACTAAGATTTCTGTTTAGGATACTAGAAGGATAGTTTTAAAATTATAAAAATAATTTATAAAAACATATAAGTAGGATTTCTGTTTAGAATACTTGAAGGATAGTTTAAATGTTTTAAAATTGAAAAGATAATTTAAAAAATGTTACTAGTATTTCAGTTTAGGATACCTGAAGGATAGTTTAAGTGTTTTAAAATTATAAAAATAATTTACATAAAAGAAAAGTGACTAAGATTTCTGTTTAGGATACTAGAAGGATAGTTTTAAAATTATAAAAATAATTTATAAAAAAATATAAGTAGGATTTCTGTTTAGGATACTTGAAAGATAGTTTAAATGGTTTGAAATTATAAAAATAATTAAAAGCAAAAGTTACTAGTATTTCAGTGTAGGATACTTGAAGGATAGTTTAAATGTCTTGAACTTAGAAAAATAATTTTTAAAAAAACTAGAAATAGGATTTCTGTTTATGATTCTTGAAGGATAGTTTAATTTTTTAAAATTATAAAAATAATTTACATATAAGAAAAGTGATTAGGATTTCTGTTTTGGATACTAGAAGGATAGTTTTAAAATTATAAAAATAATTTATAAAAAATATATGTAGGATTTCTGTTTACGATACTTGAAAGATAGTTTAAATGTTTTGAAATTTTAAAAATAATTAAAAGCAAAAGTTACTAGTATTTCAGTGTAGGATATTTGAAGGATAATTTAAATGTCTTGAACTTATAAAAATAATTTATAAAAAAATAGAAATAGGATTTCTGTTTATGATACTTGAAGGATAGTTTAATTGTTTTAAAAATATAAAAATAATTTACATATAAGAAAAGTGAGTAGGATTTCTGTTTAGGATACTAGAAATATAGTTTTAAAATTATAAAAATAATTTATAAAACAATATAAGTAGGATTTTTGTTTAGGATACTTGAAAGATAGTTTAAATGTTTTGAAATTATAAAAATAATTAAAAAAAAAGTAACAAGTAATTCTGTTTAGGATACTTGAAGGATAGTTTAAATGTTTTAAAATTGAAAAGATAATTAAAAAAAAGTTACTAGTATTTCAGTTTAGGATACTTGAAGGATAGTTTAAGTGTTTTAAAATTATAAAAATAATTTACATAAAAGAAAAGTGACTAGGATTTCTGTTTAGGATACTAGAAAGATAGTTTTAAAATTATAAAAATAATTTATAAAAAAATATAAGTAGGATTTCTGTTTAGGATACTTGAAAGATAGTTTAAATGTTTTGAAATTATAAAAATAATAATAAAAAAAAGTAACTAGTATTTTTGTTTAGGATACTTGAAGGATAGTTTAAATGATTAGAATTATAAAAATAAATTTAAAAAAAGTTAATAGTATTTCAGTTTAGGATACTTGAAGGATAGTTTAAATGTTTTAAAATTATTACAATAATTTACATAAAACAAAAGTGACTAAGATTTCTGTTTACGATACTAGAAGGATAGTTTTAAAATTATAAAAATAATTTATAAAAAAATATAAGTAGGATTTCTGTTTAGGATACTTGAAAGATAGTTTAAATGGTTTGAAATTATAAAAATAATTAAAAGCAAAAGTTACTAGTATTTCAGAGTAGGTTACTTGAAGGATACTTTAAATGTCTTGAACTTAGAAAAATAATTTATAAAAAAATAGAAATAGGATTTCTGTTTATGATACTTGAAGGATAGTTTAATTGTTTGAAAAATATAAATATAATTTACATATAAGAAAAGTGATTAGGATTTCTGTTTAGGATACTAGAAAGATAGTTTTAAAATTATAAAAATAATTTATAAAACAATATAAGTAGGATTTCTGTTTAGGATACTTGAAAGATAGTTTAAATGTTTTGAAATTATAAAAATAATTAAAAAAAAAAAGTAACTAGTATTTCTGTTTAGGATACTTGAAGGATAGTTTAAATGTTTTAAAATTGAAAAGATAATTAAAAAAAAGTTAATAGTATTTCAGTTTAGGATACTTGAAGGATAGTTGAAGTGTTTTAAAATTATAAAAATAATTTACATAAAAGAAAAGTGACTAGGATTTCTGTTTAGGATACTAGAAAGATAGTTTTAAAATTATAAAAATAATTTATAAAAAAATATAAGTAGGATTTCTGTTTAGAATACTTGAAAGATAGTTTAAATGTTTTGAAATTATAAAAATAATTAAAAAAAAGTTACTAGTATTTCAGTTTAGGATACTTGAACGATAGTTTAAATGTTTTAAAATTATAAAAATAATTAAAAAAAAAGTTACTAGTATTTCAGTTTAGGATACTTGAAGGATAGTTTAAATGTTTTAAAATTATAAAAATAATTTACATAAAAGAAAAGTGACTAGGATTTCTGTTTAGGATACTAGAAAGATAGTTTTAAAATTATAAAAATAATTTATAAAAAACTATAAGTAGGATTTCTGTTTAGGATACTTCAAAGATAGTTTAAATGTTTTTAAATTATAAAAATAATTAAAATAAAAGTTACTAGTATTTCTGTTTAGGATACTTGAAAGATAGTTTAAATGTTTTAAAATTATTTAAATAATTTATAAAAAAATGGAAATAGGATTTCTGTTTATGATTCTTGAAGGATAGTTTAATTTTTTTAAATTATAAAAATAATTTACATATAAGAAAAGTTATTAGGATTTCTGTTTAGGATACTAGAAGGATAGTTTTAAAATTATAAAAATAATTTCTAAAAAAATATAAGTAGGATTTCTGTATACGATACTTGAAAGATAGTTTAAATGTTTTGAAATTATAAAAATAATTAAAAGCAAAAGTTACTAGTATTTCTGTTTAGGATACTTGAAGGATAGTTTAAATGTTTTAAAATTGAAAAGATAATTAAAAAAAAGTTACTAGTATTTCAGTTTAGAATACTTGAAGGATAGTTTAAATGTCTTGAACTTATAAAAATAATTTATAAAAAAATGGAAATTGGATTTCTGTTTATGATACTTGAAGGATAGTTTAATTGTTTTAAAATTATAAAAATAATTTACATATAAGAAAAGTGATTAGGATTTCTGTTTAGGATACTAGAAGGATAGTTTTAAAATTATAAAAATAATTTATAAAAACATATAAGTAGGATTTCTGTTTAGGATACTTGAAGGATAGTTTAAATGTTTTAAAATTGAAAAGATAATTAAAAAAAAGTTACTAGTATTTCAGTTTAGGATACTTGAAGGATAGTTTAAGTGTTTTAAAATTATAAAAATAATTTACATAAAAGAAAAGTGACTAAGATTTCTGTTTAGGATACTAGAAGGATAGTTTTAAAATAATAAAAATAATTTATAAAAACATATAAGTAGGATTTCTGTTTAGGATACTTGAAGGATAGTTTAAATGTTTTAAAATTGAAAAGATAACTAAAAAAAAGTTACTAGTATTTCAGTTTAGGATACCTGAAGGATAGTTTAAATGTTTTAAAATTGAAAAGATAATTAAAAAAGTTACTAGTATTTCAGTTTTTACAATAATTTACATAAAACAAAAGTGACTAAGATTTCTGTTTACGATACTAGAAGGATTGTTTTAAAATTATAAAAATAATTTATAAAAAAATATAAGTAGGATTTCTGTTTAGGATACTTGAAGGATAGTTTAAATGATTAGAATTATAAAAATAATTTTAAAAAAAAGTTAATAGTATTTCAGTTTAGGATACTTGAAGGATAGTTTAAATGTTTTAAAATTATTACAATAATTTACATAAAACAAAAGTGACTAAGATTTCTGTTTAGGATACTAGAAGGATAGTTTTAAAATTATAAAAATAATTTATAAAAAAATATAAGTAGGATTTCTGTTTAGGATACTTGAAAGATAGTTTAAATGGTTTGAAATTATAAAAATAATTAAAAGCAAAAGTTACTAGTATTTCAGTGTAGGATACTTGAAGGATAGTTTAAATGTCTTGAACTTAGAAAAATAATTTATAAAAAAACTAGAAATAGGATTTCTGTTTATGATTCTTGAAGGATAGTTTAATTTTTTAAAATTATAAAAATAATTTACATATAAGAAAAGTGATTAGGATTTCTGTTTTGGATACTAGAAGGATAGTTTTAAAATTATAAAAATAATTTATAAAAAAATATATGTCGGATTTCTGTTTACGATACTTGAAAGATAGTTTAAATGTTTTGAAATTTTAAAAATAATTAAAAGCAAAAGTTACTAGTATTTCAGTGTAGGATATTTGAAGGATAATTTAAATGTCTTGAACTTATAAAAATAATTTATAAAAAAATAGAAATAGGATTTCTGTTTATGATACTTGAAGGATAGTTTAATTGTTTTAAAAATATAAAAATAATTTACATATAAGAAAAGTGAGTAGGATTTCTGTTTAGGATACTAGAAAGATAGTTTTAAAATTATAAAAATAATTTATAAAACAATATAAGTAGGATTTCTGTTTAGGATACTTGAAAGATAGTTTAAATGTTTTGAAATTATAAAAATAATTAAAAAAAAAAGTAACTAGTATTTCTGTTTAGGATACTTGAAGGATAGTTTAAATGTTTTAAAATTGAAAAGATAATTAAAAAAAAGTTACTAGTATTTCAGTTTAGGATACTTGAAGGATAGTTTAAGTGTTTTAAAATTATAAAAATAATTTACATAAAAGAAAAGTGACTAGGATTTCTGTTTAGGATACTAGAAAGATAGTTTTAAAATTATAAAAATAATTTATAAAAAAATATAAGTAGGATTTCTGTTTAGGATACTTGAAAGATAGTTTAAATGTTTTGAAATTATAAAAATAATTAAAAAAAAAAAGTAACTAGTATTTCTGTTTAGGATACTTGAAGGATAGTTTAAATGATTAGAATTATAAAAATAAATTTTAAAAAAAGTTAATAGTATTTCAGTTTAGGATACTTGAAGGATAGTTTAAATGTTTTAAAATTATTACAATAATTTACATAAAACAAAAGTGACTAAGATTTCTGTTTACGATACTAGAAGGATAGTTTTAAAATTATAAAAATAATTTATAAAAAAATATAAGTAGGATTTCTGTTTGGGATACTTGAAAGATAGTTTAAATGTTTTGAAATTATAAAAATAATTAAAAAAAAGTTACTAGTATTTCAGTTTAGGATACTTGAACGATAGTTTAAATGTTTTAAAATTATAAAAATAATTAAAAAAAAAGTTACTAGTATTTCAGTTTAGGATACTTGAAGGATAGTTTAAATGTTTTAAAATTATAAAAATAATTTACATAAAAGAAAAGTGACTAGGATTTCTGTTTAGGATACTAGAAAGATAGTTTTAAAATTATAAAAATAATTTATAAAAAACTATAAGTAGGATTTCTGTTTAGGATACTTGAAAGATAGTTTAAATGTTTTTAAATTATAAAAATAATTAAAAAAAAAGTTACTAGTATTTCTGTTTAGGATACTTGAAAGATAGTTTAAATGTTTTAAAATTATAAAAATAATTAAAATAAAAGTTACTAGTATTTCTGTTTAGGATACTTGAAAGATAGTTTAAATGTTTTAAAATTATATAAATAATTTATAAAAAAATGGAAATAGGATTTCTGTTTATGATTCTTGAAGGATAGTTTAATTTTTTTAAATTATAAAAATAATTTACATATAAGAAAAGTTATTAGGATTTCTGTTTAGGATACTAGAAGGATAGTTTTAAAATTATAAAAATAATTTGTAAAAAAATATAAGTAGGATTTCTGTATACGATACTTGAAAGATAGTTTAAATGTTTTGAAATTATAAAAATAATTAAAAGCAAAAGTTACTAGTATTTCTGTTTAGGATACTTGAAGGATAGTTTAAATGTTTTAAAATTGAAAAGATAATTAAAAAAAAGTTACTAGTATTTCAGTTTAGAATACTTGAAGGATAGTTTAAATGTCTTGAACTTATAAAAATAATTTATAAAAAAATGGAAATAGGATTTCTGTTTATGATACTTGAAGGATAGTTTAATTGTTTTAAAATTATAAAAATAATTTACATATAAGAAAAGTGATTAGGATTTCTGTTTAGGATACTAGAAGGATAGTTTTAAAATTATAAAAATAATTTATAAAAACATATAAGTAGGATTTCTGTTTAGGATACTTGAAGGATAGTTTAAATGTTTTAAAATTGAAAAGATAATTAAAAAAAAGTTACTAGTATTTCAGTTTAGGATACTTGAAGGATAGTTTAAGTGTTTTAAAATTATAAAAATAATTTACATAAAAGAAAAGTGACTAAGATTTCTGTTTAGGATACTAGAAGGATAGTTTTAAAATAATAAAAATAATTTATAAAAACATATAAGTAGGATTTCTGTTTAGGATACTTGAAGGATAGTTTAAATGTTTTAAAATTGAAAAGATAACTAAAAAAAAGTTACTAGTATTTCAGTTTAGGATACCTGAAGGATAGTTTAAATGTTTTAAAATTGAAAAGATAATTAAAAAAGTTACTAGTATTTCAGTTTTTACAATAATTTACATAAAACAAAAGTGACTAAGATTTCTGTTTACGATACTAGAAGGATTGTTTTAAAATTATAAAAATAATTTATAAAAAAATATAAGTAGGATTTCTGTTTAAGATACTTGAAGGATAGTTTAAATGATTAGAATTATAAAAATAATTTTAAAAAAAAGTTAATAGTATTTCAGTTTAGGATACTTGAAGGATAGTTTAAATGTTTTAAAATTATTACAATAATTTACATAAAACAAAAGTGACTAAGATTTCTGTTTAGGATACTAGAAGGATAGTTTTAAAATTATAAAAATAATTTATAAAAAAATATAAGTAGGATTTCTGTTTAGGATACTTGAAAGATAGTTTAAATGGTTTGAAATTATAAAAATAATTAAAAGCAAAAGTTACTAGTATTTCAGTGTAGGATACTTGAAGGATAGTTTAAATGTCTTGAACTTAGAAAAATAATTTATAAAAAAACTAGAAATAGGATTTCTGTTTATGATTCTTGAAGGATAGTTTAATTTTTTTAAAATTATAAAAATAATTTACATATAAGAAAAGTGATTAGGATTTCTGTTTTGGATACTAGAAGGATAGTTTTAAAATTATAAAAATAATTTATAAAAAAATATATGTAGGATTTCTGTTTACGATACTTGAAAGATAGTTTAAATGTTTTGAAATTTTAAAAATAATTAAAAGCAAAAGTTACTAGTATTTCAGTGTAGGATATTTGAAGGATAATTTAAATGTCTTGAACTTATAAAAATAATTTATAAAAAAATAGAAATAGGATTTCTGTTTATGATACTTGAAGGATAGTTTAATTGTTTTAAAAATATAAAAATAATTTACATATAAGAAAAGTGAGTAGGATTTCTGTTTAGGATACTAGAAAGATAGTTTTAAAATTATAAAAATAATTTATAAAACAATATAAGTAGGATTTCTGTTTAGGATACTTGAAAGATAGTTTAAATGTTTTGAAATTATAAAAATAATTAAAAAAAAAAGTAACTAGTATTTCTGTTTAGGATACTTGAAGGATAGTTTAAATGTTTTAAAATTGAAAAGATAATTAAAAAAAAGTTACTAGTATTTCAGTTTAGGATACTTGAAGGATAGTTTAAGTGTTTTAAAATTATAAAAATAATTTACATAAAAGAAAAGTGACTAGGATTTCTGTTTAGGATACTAGAAAGATAGTTTTAAAATTATAAAAATAATTTATAAAAAAATATAAGTAGGATTTCTGTTTAGGATACTTGAAAGATAGTTTAAATGTTTTGAAATTATAAAAATAATTAAAAAAAAAAAGTAACTAGTATTTCTGTTTAGGATACTTGAAGGATAGTTTAAATGATTAGAATTATAAAAATAAATTTTAAAAAAAGTTAATAGTATTTCAGTTTAGGATACTTGAAGGATAGTTTAAATGTTTTAAAATTATTACAATAATTTACATAAAACAAAAGTGACTAAGATTTCTGTTTACGATACTAGAAGGATAGTTTTAAAATTATAAAAATAATTTATAAAAAAATATAAGTAGGATTTCTGTTTGGGATACTTGAAAGATAGTTTAAATGGTTTGAAATTATAAAAATAATTAAAAGCAAAAGTTACTAGTATTTCAGAGTAGGTTACTTGAAGGATACTTTAAATGTCTTGAACTTAGAAAAATAATTTATAAAAAAATAGAAATAGGATTTCTGTTTATGATACTTGAAGGATAGTTTAATTGTTTGAAAAATATAAATATAATTTACATATAAGAAAAGTGATTAGGATTTCTGTTTAGGATACTAGAAAGATAGTTTTAAAATTATAAAAATAATTTATAAAACAATATAAGTAGGATTTCTGTTTAGGATACTTGAAAGATAGTTTAAATGTTTTGAAATTATAAAAATAATTTAAAAAAAAAAGTAACTAGTATTTCTGTTTAGGATACTTGAAGGATAGTTTAAATGTTTTAAAATTGAAAAGATAATTAAAAAAAAGTTAATAGTATTTCAGTTTAGGATACTTGAAGGATAGTTGAAGTGTTTTAAAATTATAAAAATAATTTACATAAAAGAAAAGTGACTAGGATTTCTGTTTAGGATACTAGAAGGATAGTTTTAAAATTATAAAAATAATTTATAAAAAAATATAAGTAGGATTTCTGTTTAGAATACTTGAAAGATAGTTTAAATGTTTTGAAATTATAAAAATAATTAAAAAAAAGTTACTAGTATTTCTGTTTAGGATATTTGAACGATAGTTTAAATGTTTTAAAATTATAAAAATAATTAAAAAAAAAGTTACTAGTATTTCAGTTTAGGATACTTGAAGGATAGTTTAAATGTTTTAAAATTATAAAAATAATTTACATAAAAGAAAAGTGACTAGGATTTCTGTTTAGGATACTAGAAAGATAGTTTTAAAATTATAAAAATAATTTATAAAAAACTATAAGTAGGATTTCTGTTTAGGATACTTGAAAGATAGTTTAAATGTTTTTAAATTATAAAAATAATTAAAATAAAAGTTACTAGTATTTCTGTTTAGGATACTTGAAAGATAGTTTAAATGTTTTAAAATTATATAAATAATTTATAAAAAAATGGAAATAGGATTTCTGTTTATGATTCTTGAAGGATAGTTTAATTTTTTTAAATTATAAAAATAATTTACATATAAGAAAAGTTATTAGGATTTCTGTTTAGGATACTAGAAGGATAGTTTTAAAATTATAAAAATAATTTATAAAAAAATATAAGTAGGATTTCTGTATACGATACTTGAAAGGTAGTTTAAATGTTTTGAAATTATAAAAATAATTAAAAGCAAAAGTTACTAGTATTTCTGTTTAGGATACTTGAAGGATAGTTTAAATGTTTTAAAATTGAAAAGATAATTAAAAAAAAGTTACTAGTATTTCAGTTTAGAATACTTGAAGGATAGTTTAAATGTCTTGAACTTATAAAAATAATTTATAAAAAAATGGAAATAGGATTTCTGTTTATGATACTTGAAGGATAGTTTAATTGTTTTAAAATTATAAAAATAATTTACATATAAGAAAAGTGATTAGGATTTCTGTTTAGGATATTAGAAGGATAGTTTTAAAATTATAAAAATAATTTATAAAAACATATAAGTAGGATTTCTGTTTAGGATACTTGAAGGATAGTTTAAATGTTTTAAAATTGAAAAGATAATTAAAAATAAGTTACTAGTATTTCAGTTTAGGATACTTGAAGGATAGTTCACTACCAGAAATTCGCTAAATACCAACGGATTTACCGGCGGAATATTTTCTGTCGGTATTTTGAGGTCGAAATTACCGACGGCCAGTTTCCATCCGTAATTCAGTCGGTAAAAACCGACCCAAACTTTTCCGTCCGTAATTCAGTCGGTACATACCGACGGAAATTTTCCGTCGGTATTTACCGACTGAATTACGGACGGAAAAGTTTCCGAATTTTAAAAAAGGCGGGCCGCTGACGTGGAGGTTTTGGCGGGTTTTTTTTTTTCCGACGGATTCAAAACGACTGCCCGTACAGTGCCCGTAAAGTGATGTGACCGGTTCGCCGTTTAACTTTCCGACGGACTCACCGAGGGATTTGAAATGGCAGATCCGTACGGTGACATGTCTATGTTTCCGTCAGAATCACCGGCATAATCACCGACGGATTGTCCGTCGGTAAAACCGTCGGAAAAAGTTAATATATGACAGCTCTGCCGACCCTCTCATCCCCTATTTCTCCTTCTTCTTCCTCATCCCAACTCTCCCCATCTGCAAACAACCAGCCCCCCTCCCCCCCCAAAAAAAAAATCTTCCTCATAGCAGCACAACAAGTTATATTTCTTGAAGTTTTGTGGTCACAGCATCCGCGCGTGTTCTGATTTACCGACGGATTTTATCAATTTTTGTAAGTAATTATATCTTTTTAAATGTATTTAATTAAATGTGAATTTTATTGTTTTTTTAGTATATGTATTTTGTTAGTAGAAGTACATGTTTTATTGTTATTTCTCAAACAAACTTGTAGTATATGAATGTATAATTTTGTACCTGTTATGGTTTGTTTTAGATTTTGTAAGATTGTATTTGTTTGTAAATTGTTATTTCTTTATGGAATTACCGAATTACATGTGCTATTTTGAAATAATTACTAGCTTGCTTAATGGACCCGTTTAAAGTTTTATCAATGGTATTGCGGAGTGGTAATTTCCGTAAATTTATATTTTTTAATTCGTATGGACGTTGATAAATGATAATGAATATTTAATATTTATGAGAAGTTGTGATTGGTTTGTTGGATAATCTCGAGTTAAAGTAATATTTGTACAAGTTTATTTACCTAACTTAGTTAATTAATACATGATGTCATCATAATTTTATAGAGGTTCGATATAAGTCATGGATGATCGTTCATGGATGTATCGAGATTCACCCCAAGGATTGCGGAGGATGGATTATTGTAATGGGGTTCAGGGTTTTATTAATTTCGTAACATCTATTCCCAGAAATTTTACTGGAGGCGGTATTAGGTGTCCATGCAGGAAGTGTGAAAATAAAAAGTATCTGCATCCAGATGTTGTAATGATGCATCTTCTACACAAAGGGTTTATGGAGAATTACCAGTGTTGGTATGCACATGGAGAAGTATTTGTTAGCGAGAGTGAGAGGAGAATGGAAGAAACGGTGGTTGGGTCTACTTCTAGTGCTAGTAACGTGCATGAAACGACAAATGACAACACTAATCCTTACAGAAATATGGTTATGGATGCAATGAGAATGAATCAAGGTAATGGCAGTCAATGTCCAATCGTAGAAGAAGAACCTAATGTAGATGCAACTAGGTTTTTTGATTTGTTGAAAGATTCTGACGAACCATTATGGGATGGCTACACGAACCACAGTAAATTATTGGCCGTAGCACAGGTGTTCACCATCAAGTCAGATCACGGGTTGAGTGAGGCCGGGTATGACAAGATTATTGAATGGGCAAGAAGCATTTTACCTGAAGGGAACAGGCTAAAAGAGAACTTCTATGCTGCGAAGTCCATGATGAAACCCCTCGGTTTAGGATACCAGAAATTTGACATGTGCCCTAACTTCTGCATGTTATACTACCTTGAAAATGCTGAGATGACCGAGTGCATGATATGCGGGCATTCCCGTTACAAACCTAGAACTGGCAGGGGAAAGACTCTAGTGGCATATAAAAAACTTAGATACTTCTCGATCACACCTAGACTGCAGAGGTTATTCATGTCACCAAGGACTGCTGAGCATATGACATGGCACCAAGCACACCATGCGGTTGATGGAGTGATGGTTCATCCTTCTGACGGCGAAGCGTGGAAACGCTTTAACAGTGTTCATCCTCACTTTTCAGCTGAATCAAGGAATGTGCGTCTTGGGTTGTGTACAGACGGATTCAACCCATTTGGGTCATTTGCTGCTCCTTATTCTTGTTGGCCGGTCATACTCACAGTTTATAACTTGCCACCGGGAATGTGTATGAGGCCGGAGTTCATGTTTTTATCTACTGTCATACCCGGTCCAAGAAGCCCGGGGCGGAATATAGATGTTTGTCTTCGACCGTTGATTGATGAGTTGGCGCAGTTGTGGTCCTCCGGAGCTTTGACTTATGATATATCGAGGAAACAAAATTTCCTTATGAGGGCGGCATTTATGTGGACTATCAATGATTTTCCAGCTTATGGAATGCTTTCTGGTTGGAGCACGCATGAGAAACTCGCATGTCCATACTGCATGGAAAACAACAAGGCATTCACGCTAGCAAATGGAGGTAAAGCTTCTTTTTTTGACTGTCACCGTCGCTTCTTGCCACTTCATCACAGGTACAGAAAGAACAGAAAAGATTTCTTTGTTGGCAGAGTTGAAAAAGATGTTGCATCCCCGCGTCTTTCTGGTGAAGAATTGCATGATGTTGTCTCAGAGTACGGTGACATTGTGTTTGGCCTTCAATCAGGAAAGCAAAAGTTTCCTGGTTTTGGTTTGACCCATAATTAGGTAAAGCGAAGTATCTTTTTTGAGCTTCCTTATTGGAAGACCAATCTGCTTCGCCATAACCTTGACGTCATGCACATCGAAAAGAACATGTTTGAGAATATTTTCAACACCGTCATGGATGTGAAGGGGAAGACAAAGGACAACATCAAGGCTAGATTGGATATAGCTTTATACTGTAACCGAAAAAATATGGAGTTGGTTTATGATGAGTCACGGGTCGCAAAACCAAGAGCAAGCTTCGTGTAAGAGAAAAACGCACAACTACTAGTCTACAAATGGCTTAAGAGTCTGCGTTTTCCGGATGGACATGCATCGAACATATCAAGGCTGGTTAATATAGAGGACTGCAGATTGTATGGAATGAAGAGTCATGACTGCCACGTGTTTATGCAAACACTCATCCCATTAGCTTTTCGTGATTTGTTGCCAAAGGGAATATGGGATGCACTCACGGAGATTAGTCATTTCTTCAGAAATATATGCTCCAGCAAGTTGAATGTTGATCACATTGAGAGGCTTCAAACGAATATCGTCGAGACACTATGCAAACTTGAGATGATATTCCCTCCATCATTTTTTGACTCAATGGAGCATCTCCCTATACATCTACCGTTCGAGGCAAAAGCTGGAGGACCGGTCCAATATAGATGGATGTACCCATTCGAACGGTTAGATATTACAGTTGCAATGTAATTCATATATAAAAGTATTTTATATGTTTTTCTTAATTGAATATACTTGATTAATATTTCAATGCAGGTACTTGTTTAATCTCAAGAAAAAGGTTAAGAACAAGGCGCATGTTGAGGCTTCGATATGTGAGGCCTATATTGTTGAGGAGATCTCAACATTTATCTCGTACTATTTCGAACCTCATATGAGAACGAGAATCAATCGCGTTCCACGGCATGATGATGGCGGTGAAGTGCCTTCCAGTGGGAACTTGTCAATATTCTCCAATACTGGACGACCCACACCTAAAAATGCCGTAAGAGGAAGATATTTGTCGGAAATAGAGTTCAAACAAGCACACAACTATGTTCTATTTAACTGTGATGAGCTGAGACCTTTTATTCAGTAAGTTTATACTAATTAAACTTTGTTAGTAATATACTGTTAATTATATATTGTAATATCATACACTCATTATCACTTGCAGGCAACATCGTCAATATTTGCTCTCCAATAACTCACAGCTGACTGAATCCCAGATCTTTCAATTACAAGATGAGCAGTTTGCCACGTGGTTCAGAACACATGTAAGCACTATCACAAACTCATTCTAACTTGCAAAATTACTGTAAGTATGCATGTCATTACGAGATTCTCGTTCATTTACTGTTTATTGATGTACATTACATGCAAGGTTTATCAAA
The DNA here is from genome assembly GCF_000002775.5 of Populus trichocarpa. Classification (NCBI taxonomy): domain Eukaryota; kingdom Viridiplantae; phylum Streptophyta; class Magnoliopsida; order Malpighiales; family Salicaceae; genus Populus; species Populus trichocarpa. The sequence goes on along the minus strand of NC_037289.2, from coordinate 14,046,530 downwards.
TGGGAAGGAGTGCACCTAAGTCATTGTCTTTACTAAGCCTGGGGCCTGAAAGAAAATGTAAGTGCTACAACGGGTATTTTGTCAATGGATATGTTTTCCATACTGAAGAATACGGGCAAGGAAGAAAGACATACAACAGCGGTGTTTGTGTTAAGGGATCCACTAGTAGTGAGTTAGAAGTTGACTACTATGGTAGATTAGAAGAGGTCGTCGAACTGCAATATCATAACGAGCAGAATATAGTGTTTTTATTCAAATGCTATTGGTATGACACGACTGACAGAGGAATCAGAGTTGATCCGCACTATGGTCTGGTCGAAATCAACTCAAAAGCTAGACTCCGCAACATAAACGATGTCTTTGTTTTCGCAAAGCAATGTCAACAAGTTTATTACACATACACCCCTTCATTTAGAAAGGATCGATCAAGAGTGGATTGGTTGTCCGTTTTAAAAACGAAACCCCGGGGTCGTGTCGAGGTTGTTCAGGATGAGAACGAAGACACAAGTGTGCGAGATGAAGTCTTTCAAGTTAGTGAGGTGGTTGAACCATATCGAGTTGCTCCTTCGATTGAATTGGAAGAAAATTCAAATTTTCGTGTTTTCGATGATAGTCTTGTTGATGTTGACGCAGATGAGTTAAATTTTGTTTTGAGCTCTAGCGGACAACCAAATATCGATTAAAATTCTGACTAACTACCAAAATGAAGCCCTATGTAAAACCCTTTTTTACATGTAATTTAGATTATGAATGATATATATATTTTGAAACACAAAATATTTATTACTTGAAATAATTAGTTGAAATGCCATAATTATGATTGATGATATATTTTGTGACATGAAATAATTACTTGAAATGCCACCCTATCACCGACGGCCACACCGACGGACTTAGTCCGTCGGCATTTCACAGAGAGTTCGAAAATAATTACTTGAAATGCTACCAAATTACAGACGGCAACACCGACGGAATTAGTCCGTCGGTGTTTCACAAAGAGTTCGAAAATAATTACTTGAAATGCCACTAATTCACCGACGGCTACACCGACGAATTTAAATACGTCGGTAAGTTGTCGGCGGTTCAATTTTACCGACAACATTACCGACGGACTGCGCGAATTTCAAAGGGTTGCGCATTTAATGCGCCTCTGACCGCGTAATATTGCCGACGGAATCACCGACGGACCGCGAAAAATATGGAGGGTCATTAAAAATTTTGGTGCGAAATTCAAACTTTACCGACGGATTTTTAACACATCACCGACGGAATAAATTAAAATAATAATTAATTTTATGTCCGTCGGTGAATCCGTCGGTAAAACTGCCATATAAGTTCAAGCGACCGCCCGTTCAGTTCATTTTTTCTTCTCCTTCGTTTCTCACCTTAAGCTTTTGATTTTTTTGCTCTCCATTCTTCAAAACTTTCACCTCCAATCTCTAGCAAGTTTTCTTCATCATCTTCATCAGTTTAAAAGGTTAGTGTTTTCTCTATTTCATTTTACTTTAATAGTTTTTTTTTGCTATTTTTTTGGTTATTTTTTTGTTATTTTTTTTGTTTTGGTGTATTTTTTGTATTGTAGATAAAGTCTATAGTTTTTTTTTGCATAATTCATTGCTAAAGTATATAGTTTTTTTTTTGAATGTTTTGAATATTTTTTATTGTTGTATTGGCATAATTATTATTAGTTAATTTGTTGAATTTTTATTGTTAATGTTGAATTTACCATAGAATTAGTAATTGAATATGTTGGAATAATTATTAATTTTACTTTATTATTGCATGATTTGTGTTTAATTTGTTCCATTTATTTTGATTGTTATTCTAGAGTTTTTTTTTTAATTTATTGTTTTGTTGTATTGGCATAATTATTGAATAATTACTTGAATTGTAATTGTTAATGTTGAATTTACCGTAGAATTAGTAATTGAATATGTTGGAATAATTATTAGTTTTACTCTATTATTGCATGCTTTGTGTTTAATTTTTTCCATTTATTTTGATTGTTATTATAGAGTTTTTTTTTTATTTATTGTTTTGTTGTATTGGCATAATTATTGAATAATTACTTGAATTGTAATTCTTAATGTTGAATTTACCTTAGAATTAGTAATTGAATATGTTGGAATAATTAGTATAGATTGGGTAAATTGGTTGTGGCTATTGTTAATATGTGCAGGTTTGTGGATTTGGGTAGTATCCGGTATAGGGGAGGTGCTGTTGAATTTTTTTTTACATTTGAATTTAATTATATAATTATTTGTATCAAATTGTGTAGATGCGTAGAACGAAAACCAGAGCTGGTCGCTCAGGTGCGGTCGCAGCTAGTTCGTCTAGCAGCGAGGATGATATTTCCTTAGGTGCCTCTCAAGAATAGGCACCTACACCACCTGCGCCGTCAACCGATGCTACCTCTTCCAGCGGTACTACACAGCGCAGAGGCGGCGTGCCTTCGCAGCGGAATCAATTTACCCGCAAGTACGAGGCACAGTGGAAGGACGACCTTTCAATGTAAGTTTGTTAAGGTTTTAGTTTTTTTTATCAAGTAATCACTATTGAATTTATTTCATTTATTTTCAGGTTCACAAACATTGAAGCCGCCCGAGTAATATCATCGGCGTTTAAATCCTCGATGGAGATTCCATTGTTTCAATGGAGTCAGATATCCAAGCATCCTGAATGGATGCCTCAAATCAATGCATGGTTTAACAGGTTTGAGGTTGGTATTAATTTATAATTTTCAGCTTATTAATATAATTGTATTATTTTTATTTAAACTTGTTTATTTATACAAAGCACAAATTCTGCTGGGACATTGAGCATAAAGCTGTTGTGAGGAGGGTGTGGGAAAATCACGCGGTAACTAGGTAAGATCGAAAACAATACAGGATTTTTTTTAGACAAAAATTTATGTTTCGAAATGTAATTTTTGATTGCGTGAAGCGGGTTGCGTGATTTTTGGTATGAAGCACAAAAAAAGGCAAAAAAAACCGCGAGGGATAGGGGTTTCCAAGGCTAGAACGATGTTGCGGTTTGGAGGGATTTCAAACCGATATACATCCCGGAAGATATATGGCCGCACTATCTTGAGCACGTGACGTCTGAGCGGTTCACATGACGCTCACAGTCCGGTACTGGCAACCGGAATCGGCCAATTCATGGCGGGGTGACAACTCACACTGGCGGCTCCGTTCCGTTTGCTGCACATGCGAAACGGATGGTAAGATTAATTTAAATGAAATATATCGTTAAATTCAGTTGTTGTTAATATATCTTTTTTCATTATAGGTTGCGTCTCTTGGACGTGAGTCGAGCCCGATGGAGCTGTTTGTGGAGACGCACGTGCGGAGTCAAGACCGCCAGAAGGGGGCGCAACAGTTCGTTGATAACCGTGCTCAGCATTTCGTGGTATGTTTGTTCAACCATTTTATTTTGTAAGTTATTATGTTTATTGTATTGAATATGATGATTACTTTTTTATTTTTATTTTCAGGAGACCTATAATAATCGGTTGAGGGAGAGATACGGGGACGATACTTTGACCCATCCGGAATTCAATCCGGATTTGTGGATGGAGGTTGGCTCGTCAGGTGGACCAGATAAAAATCGGGTTTACGGGCTCTCCAACACTACGGCCAACAACTTGCGGTCGACCCGTAGTGTTTCAACCGTTGGGAGCTCCCAATCTAAGGAGTTTGTGGCTTTGCAGCAATCAACGAGAAATACGACAACCTACAAGCGGAGTACGCACAACTCAAAGCGTCTCATGCACAACAAAGAGCGGAGTCTGAGCAATTCAAAGCGTCTCAAGCACAACAAAAAGCGGAGTATGAAGCGGCTCAGGAACAGCAAAAAGCTGCTTATGACCAGCTTTACGAAATGATTATGAAATTGTCAAATAGCGGAACATGTGCGCCTAATCCTTTTTGGCCGTATAACCACCAGCCTCGCCAGGATCTCCTCCTCCTCCTCAAGCTCCATCATCTTTATATTAATTTGTAATCAACATTATTTACCTTTAAAACTTCATTTATTATTTTTCTTGAAACATATTCAGTTTGTAATGAATATTATTTAACTTTTTTTTTTTATGTTTAATAAAAATTTTATTTGCATAATTGGTTTGCATAACAATTAATTTATATAGTTTTATATTATATATCCTAAATAATTTTTAAAAAACAAATTAAGAAAAAAACTATTACCAAGGATTTTACCGACGGATGAATTCGGTCGGTATTTTAAACATTCACCGACAGACTTACCGACGGACTTAATCCGTCGCCATTTAACAGTAGCTTCCACCAGTACCGACGAATTTACAGACGGACATATTCCATCGGTATTTTCAATTTCACCGACCGATGTAACGACGGATATTTTCCGTCGGTAAATTCAATTTCACCGACGGAATGAAAATCCGTCGGTATATTTCAAGCGGGAATCTTTTTTTTTTTGCGCGCACTTTCCGTCTGTAAAACCGTCGGTAAATGGTTTTTTTGTTTTTCCGACTGATATACCGACGGAATGGGGAATCACCGACGAAGGTAAAGCCGACGGACGTATTCCTTCGGGGATGACGTCGGTAAAAAAATCACCGACGAACTTCTAATCATACACCGACAGAATTTTTCCGTCGGTAAAACTGTGAAGTCTTGTAGTGGTTTAAATGTTTTAAAATTATAAAAATAATTTACATAAAAGAAAAGTGACTAGGATTTCTGTTTAGGATACTAGAAAGATAGTTTTAAAATTATAAAAATAATTTATAAAAAAATATAAGTAGGATTTCTGTTTAGGATACTTGAAAGATAGTTTAAATGTTTTGAAATTATAAAAATAATTAAAAGCAAAAGTTACTAGTATTTCAGTGTAGGATACTTGAAAGATAGTTTAAATGTCTTGAACTTATAAAAATAATTTATAAAAAAATGGAAATAGGATTTCTGTTTATGATACTTGAAGGATAGTTTAAGTGTTTTAAAATTATAAAAATAATTTACATAAAAGAAAAGTGACTAGGATTTCTGTTTAGGATACTAGAAAGATAGTTTTAAAATTATAAAAATAATTTATAAAAAAATATAAGTAGGATTTCTGTTTAGGATACTTGAAAGATAGTTTAAATGTTTTTAAATTATAAAAATAATTAAAAAAAAAGTTACTAGTATTTCTGTTTAGGATACTTGAAAGATAGTTTAAATGTTTTAAAATTATATAAATACTTTATAAAAAAATGGAAATATAATTTATGTTTGTGATACTTGAAGGATAGTTTAAATGATTTACAATTAAATTTTTTTTTTTTAAAAAAAGTTAATAGTATTTTAGTTTAGGATACTTGAAGGATAGTTTAAATGTTTTAAAATTATAACAATAATTTACATAAAACAAAAGTGACTAAGATTTTTGTTTAGGATACTAGAAGGATAGTTTTAAAATTATAAAAATAATTTATAAAAAAATATAAGTAGGATTTCTGTTTAGGATACTTGAAAGATAGTTTAAATGTTTTGAAATTATAAAAATAATTAAAAGCAAAAGTTACTATTATTTCAGTGTAGGATACTTGAAGGATAGTTTAAATATTTTAAAATTATAAAAATAAATTAAATAAAACAAAAGTGACTAGGACTTCTGTTTAGGATACTGGAAAGATAGTTTTAAAATTATAAAAATAATTTATAAAAAAAAGTAACTAGTATTTCTGTTTAGGATACTTGAAGGATAGTTTAAATGTTTTGAAATTATAAAAATACTTAAAAAAAAGTTTCTAGTATTTTTGTTTAGAATACTTGAAGGATAGTATAAATGATTTAAAATTATAAAAATAATTTAAAAAAAAAAGTTACTAGTATTTATGTTTAGGATACTTGAACAATAGTTTAAATATTTTAAAATTATAAAAATAATTTACATAAAAGAAAAGTGACTAGGATTTCTGTTTAGGATACTAGAAGGATAGTTTTAAAATTATAAAAATAATTTATAAAAAAATATAAGTAGTATTTCTGTTTAGGATACTTGAAGAATAGTTTAAATATTTTAAAATTTTAAATATAATTTGTATTAAAACAAAAAGTGACTAGGATTTGTGTTTAGGATACTTAAAGGATAGTTTAAATGTTTTAAAATTATAAAAATAATTTATACAAAAAAGTAACTAGTATTTCTGTCTAGGATACTTTGAGGATGGTTTAAATGTTTTAAAATTATAAAAATAATTTATAAAAAAATGAAAATATCAAGTCAAAATCATCTAATGCTAAAGGCATGAGATCCGCCCTTAGCTTTGCCCCCTCAATGTTTAGTATCACTCCCTTATATACCTCATCAATGTTTATATTTTTCCCCAAAGGTGTACTAACTACCATTCCCACATTCAATCTACTTGGTAACACATTTAAATTTCTAGTAATTCGGTGGGCCACAAAAAAATGACTGGCCCCAGGATCAATTAAAGCATAAACTTGTATTAAACTCAATTGTAGTGTACCTGCTACAATATCTGGCATTGTCCCCACATCTTCCTGGGTCATGTGGTATATCCTGCCCCGAGTCCTTTCCTCCTGGAATCTGGGTTGGCCTTTGTTAGCACTTAGAGTGTGTTTGGTATTGCGGTAGCTGTTGTGGTTGTGGTTTTAAAAAAGTTGTTTTATAAAAAGTACTTTTAGTTGAGGTTGGTTTGAAAAAATAGGTGTTTGGTTAAAACTGTGTTTAAAATTGAGGTTTAAGAAAAAGTAGTTTAATGTGTTTGGTTAAGAATGTTTTTGAAATTGAGGTTATAAAATAATTTTTTAAAAAATATATTAATATTGATGGTTTTAAATTTAAATATTGTAAAATTAATTACTCTTATTACGTCATGAAAAAAATAATACTTTATATAAAATATTTTTTATTATTCCATTAAACTATTTATAATTCCATTACGTCCAAAATTCATCCGATAAGAACTACAGTTTTCATAACTTTTTGAACGTGTAATAAAATTAGATAAAATATTATCAGATATAAAATTGATATTACTGTGCACGTAAATTTAATTCACTCTATACTAGTTTTTCGAGAAAAAAATATTGTTCACATCCCGAATGAATTTAATTCTCTAAACTAGTTTTTTTTTTTAAAAAAATTAATACAATTAACAAAATTTAATAAATAAAAAAAAAAAACGAACAGTGCAAGTGAATTGCACTGTTCACATGAGTGCAAGTGAATTGCACTGTTCACGTGAACAGTGCAATTCACAATTGAACAGCAGTGAATTGCACTGTCCGCAGGTTTCTACAGTGCATGTAAAGCATGTTTTCATTGCTTTTTCTTTTCAGCGTTTTAAACGCAAAAAACATGTGGACCCCATGCACAGTAAAGTGAGTTTTTTGATTACCAAACGGCTGCGGACTGCGTTTTAAATAAAACGCAGCCGCAGCCGCGTAGACAAACAGCCTCTTACCCCTGACTGAGTAGGTCGTACAGGCCGATCAACTGTCACTGACTGTTGCTGGCTTTGGGTAGCCATCCCCTGTCCCTATACTCCTTCAGTGACTCTATGTGCACATTCTTTCTTTCTATGACCTGTTTCCCCACAATGAAAACAACCTCTTCCCAAATACTGGCAGTCCCTCCATCGATGCCCTTCCCCTCTACAAATATAGCATCTTCCTGGTGTGGTTGAACAATCCCCAGGGTGTTTCTAATTACATCTCATGCATATCGGGTAGACAGGTCCTCTATGCTCCATGGACCCCCCCTATAACACTTGCTCCTTAGCGAGTCTGACCTCCCATGGATCCCCCAACATTAACTCGTCTAACTCCTCCTGAACTCCCACCATGAACAAAACTCCCCCCCTTTTTTTGGTAATGGCCCGAATGATGACCCACTCTTTCCTTTCTTCGGAGGAGGATTCCTCCCTATAGGAAGTGTGAAATCCCTTCTTTTGAATCCCGTGGTCTGACTCTGTTCACTTGTTGGCCTTGGTGTGTCATTCATTACTCTTTTTATACCTTGAGCAGCTCGCACTAACTCTTGAATCGACTGAAACTGCAAAGCCACCAAAATTAATTTCAGCTCCTACCTGAGTCCATCTCGAAACCGTTCCACTTGATGATGCTCAGTGGAAAGATGGGTGGTGGCAAAGATAGATAAATCCTGGAACCTCCTTTCATACTCCAAGACAGTAATATTCCCCTGTTTCAGATCCAGGAACTCCTGCTCTTTCTCTTTTTGGTGCTGCCAGGAGTAATACCGTTCCTCGAATTCTTCTCGAAAGTTTCTCCACCTCAAATCTTCTCCTGCCCTTCTTTCTCTAATGGTCTCCCACCATGAATGGGCACTCTCCGTTAACAGCTGAGTCACACAATCTACTCGGGTTTCCTCTGGCACCTGCATCTGATCTATAACCCTTTCTACCTTCCTCAACCAATGCCCTGCTACTTCGCCGTCTTCCTCCCCTGAATAGGTCGTGCAACCCATTGAAACAGGGTGATTACTCTTTCCACCCGAGGAGTAGAATTGGATGCACCTGCAGCCATCCCTGCTGCTACTGCCTTGACCAATTGCTCGAGAAATGTGGGGTCCCAATAGGGATTCGGGGTGACCGTTGATGTCACTGGCGGTGGCCTGTCTTCTGATCCTTGGCCACCCGGTGTTTTAGACGGCGACACTTCTGTCCGAGAAGTGACAGGGTCATCCTCATGTCCCCCTGAATCTCCCCTCTCTGAATGGGCCGACGCCACAGATTGATGGGAGGCAATGCCCATTAATGGGTCCCTTTCGGTTTCATCCCCAGAAAGTGAGTCATACTCTCTTCTTTACACAAGGGACGAAACAGCCCTTGCGGCTTGCCGTGTATGAGCCATCTTGCAATATTTTTCCAAAATCACATTAGTATTTCAATCCCTGAAACTGCAACCAAATGCTCTGATACCAACTGTAACAGCCCCAATTTTACTATTAGTTTATCCGTTAATCTTCCCCCCTATAAAAGGTAGATGAAGCATAAATTATTATTTATTTTTTATTTTTTATTTTATATTATAACAACATTTTAAATTATTATAAACCTCCCCCTCTTTGTATACTTTATAATTCAATATTAGTCCACATTAGTCCTCCCGCGGTTCCTCCTGAAACCACAAACACCCATCATTATTCCATATTAGTCCACATATCACACGCAACAGCAACAATGGAAATAATATTCATTTCTCTTTTACCAATCTTTTCTTTCTCACTTACATTCCTCTTTATTATCCTTTAACTTTTCAGCTCATTAGTAGTCCAAGTGGACATCATAAATTCAATTTTGATCACACTTTATTCTTTTTGAAGATCAAGACACACTTTATGAAGGGCAAGAAAACAAATTATACCCTTAATATGGCTAAATTTCGCCGTTTTATCTACTTGGCCGAATCTGCCAACAGGGGTGACAGCTTGACCTCTCTTTAGATTTTTATCTGTATCTGGAGTTCCAAGACTCCAAATTAGGTGAGGTTAGTCTCGTTGGAAAGCTAACACTCCCGGCTACAACTTCTATAAGGGGACCCTCCCTGGATTCTGTAGTTTTCAGGTCCAAATTTCCCCAGGAAACAGGGTAACGAACCTGCCCTGTTTTGCTAATGGAGAAAGTATCTCCAATTCATCTTAAATCCCTGCTTTCTCATCAGTCACAGCCATGCCTTCCTTTTATTCATGGCATTCCCGTCTCATTTTATGTCTTCTTAAGGTCACTTGTACCAAATTAATTAATTAAGCACATCATAAGTTTTCATTCCCTCTCTGCAGTATCCCCGCAGAGAACGTGCCCAAGGGAACCAAAAGTTCCCTTCCTCTCTTTTATGCACTCATTTCTTCTTCTTTAAGGCACTTAGATTATTCTAATCCATTTAACCTCACTCATTGCATTTTCCCAACATTTTATGTTAAAGAACCCTAATTCCCAATTCAAGAAAAGCATAAACTTCTAATCAAATTGAAGTTGATTTCATAGAAATTGGAATTTGAACTCCTTACTTGGATGGAAATCTAAACTTTACTTCACAAATTTAGAAGAATCTTAGCCTTCTTCTCCTTGTATATAGTCAGCCACTCTTCCCCCTCTTTTCTCCACCAATTCCTCACTTTTCTTCTTGTTAATTCTTCCACTCGATTGTGTTCCTCCACTTAATAATTCGAAGGCTTATTTGGGTTTACTAATTTTAGGTGTTTTCTCCTAGTTTTGATGAAGGAAAAATCTGAAATTCTCCCCCCCTCCTTCTTATTATCAGCCGCCATGAATGAGAGAAGGGATGGGTATTTATAGTCCCATCTCTTCTTAATTCCATTTTGGCCCCATCTTTCACCCTTTTTTTCTTTTTCTTTTTCTTTTTATTATTTTTATTTATTTATTATTTTATATTATAACAACATTTTGAATTATTATAAACCTCCCCCTCTTTGTATACTTTATTCTCGGGCTTCACAGGCTTCAAATCAGGTTTTGGTGGTTGAACACTTGAAGGTATGGACTCAATTGATCGTGGTGGCAATTCCTTAATTTTTGATCTCTAACTATTTGCCTTTAATTCTTCCTGAAAATAAACCATTTGCAAATCGTCAGATTCATCAATCTCAGTTTCACTGGAAGTGGTTTAAAATTGATCATAAACTATTTTTTCAGTAAAGTCCACTTCCTGTAAATCATTATCATCTCCAGGTTGTTTGCAAATGTTGAAAATATTCATCTCCAATGTCATGTTTCCAAAAGATAGCTTTGATGCAACCATATTATTCGATAGTTTCACCCACATTTAACTAGTGTTTTGCTTATGTTTTATATATAAAATGCCTTGATATTCTTTGTTTTATGTTTTGAAGGCACTTTTGGATTAAAGATGCAAAAAGGAGTAAATTGGAGATAATTGGCAGATTTGACCTTCAGTCGATGTTTTGTGCAGAGCGTGAGCTCTAGAGGTTGAAATGAAGTGATTCCAGTGGAATTAAAAAGCTAACATCCATACCTTTCTGGACATCTAAGGCAAGAAAATAAAATAAGGAAGAGCATGGAAATCGCAGCCTTCAAAGTCAAATCTCGCAATCTGCCAGTGTTGACCTTCGGCCATTCCAACTTTAATATCTGGAGCTACAGAAGTCCAATTGATGCAAACTAAATTGTTTTGGATTCATGACTCAAAGGTCTATAAACGCTCCAAATTTCAGCCAAAACCGATGTCATATGAGGGAGATATGATTTTTCAAAGATGACAACTGAATTCTGCCAGCAAACAGGTTTCGTGGAGAAACGAGTCCAAATTACGTTCCGAAGCATCTAAACCGATATCCAAGTTTTTATTTCAGCAATTTAGCTCCTTTAAGTCAAAGCTTGAAGATTTCATGCAAGGCTATTTCTCCTTTTTTAGGAAAATAGTTATTGAAGTACTTAAATGTAAACAGTCTACTTAATGGAGGACTATTTTGTAAAATAGAGACCTAGGGTTTCCTAGGATATAAAAAGAATGAGAGAAGAGAAGGGGGGCAGCCAGCCAAGAGGAGAAAAACGCCCCCCTCCTCTAAGAAACTCGAAATTATGCATTCTTCCTTCTTTTTGATTAGTTGTTCTACAAACATGCAAGGCTAAACACTTTTTCTTGGTTGCAAGGACACGGAAACCTTCGGATTTCAAGAACTGTGAGATTTATTTTACCTTTTCTTTTCAGTTTATATGATGAATATGTTTGTTCTCCTATGCTTATTTTCCTATGATTGTTTATTTTAATTGCTAGAGCGGACTTTAAAGTTATTATTGTAGACAATCTATTGCTAAGTTTGATATCAAAACCGGAGTTGTGGTATATGAACTTGTGAAGCAACTAAGTTTAGTAATTGTGGCGGATCTACATTATTAATCTTAGGGAGAACATTCAATCAAATCAAACATAGACTGCGAACAGTTATGTTTTCTTGATTAATCAACTTATCTAGTTCTTAAGGCTGCCATTGAATTAAATTACTAGTGCGGACACTGTGGTTGTTTGATGGTTAGGGCTAGTTATATGGCGGATCCGTTAACTAACCAATGTTAAGAAGAGATAAATATTCAGAATATAAATTGATGTTTCGTTTCCATGATCAGTTCTGATTTCCGTTGGTGGATGTGTGCTTGCGACCAAGGTTTGTTTTCTTGATTAATTTCGGTTTCAATTGATTTTGTTTGCTAGTTTAATTTCTTCCATAGTTTAGATCATCACAAATCAAAACCCCCCAATTGCATAACATATAGCATAAAAATCTAAACTAAATCTTCCTCGTGGGATCGACCCCTTGCTTGCTCTATACTATCTTGTGTGTTTTAAGCTAGGGTAATTAATTTATGCGACCGCGACATCGCAACAAATTTTGGCGCCGCTGCCGGGGAAGTAATTTTAGTTGATTCTTGTGCTATTATTTTTATTTGCTGTGATTGTTATTTCTTTTTCTGAAAAAAAAAAACAGAATTTTTGTTTGTTGCGGTACTGTTCATTACGGCAGCGGTACTGTTCAAAACAGATTTTTTGGTGGAATTAGGTATCGGCCTTTTGTTTGCTAAAGGGAAACGACGTTCTGAACAGGACTAGTGGTTATCCACTAGCCCCACCTTATCGAGGCCAAATTCCACTGTTTTCTAAGGTTTTTAGGCAGTTTTAGTTTTCTAGCGTAGGATTTTCATATAATTTGCATTGTTTTTTTATCTCTTGTGTGGGTTGCTTTCTTTTGAGTTTTCTTAGCGATTTATGCTTGTGACCCGTTCTACTAATCAAATTCAAGTGCAGGTTGATCTTGAAATAGAAAGCACTTTACGTAGGTTAAGAAAGGAAGCTCGCCTCAACACCATTGCTATTGCACGACAACAAACACTCAAGGAGCTTGCTGCTCCTAACATGGAAAATCAACCATTGTGCATAAACATGGACAATAATGTAAACTTTGAGCTCAAATCTGGTTTTATACATTTGTTACCAACATTTAATGGTCTTGCAGGAGAAGATCCTCATACTCATCTCAAGGAGTTCCATATGGTTTGTGTTGGCATGAAACCGAATGGAGTTGATGAAGAACAAGTTAAGTTGAAAGCTTTCCCTTTCTCTTTAAAAGGGGCAGCAAAGGCATGGCTTTTCTCCATTCTCCCAGGTTCAATTGGAACGTGGAATGGCATGAAGAAGATCTTCCTTGAGAAGTATTTCGCAGCATCTCGAGTTGCCAACATAAGGAAAGAAATATGTGGGATTCGACAATCTCATGGAGAGACAATTTCCGAGTATTGGGAAAGATTTGAGCAATTGTGTATTCAATGCCCTCATCATCAAATACCCGATCAGCTGCTCATTCAATATTTCTATGAAGGATTGATGCCTACTGACCGTAGTATCATTTTTTGATCAAAATGTAAGTATGTATTATAGATCAAAGTAACAAGGCTGGTGACCCAGCAAAAACAGAAAATTTATACAAGGAGGTGAGGCCAAAGAGAGAACAAACTCCCAAACCTATGAAACTGAAAAAACAGTAACGGGAACATGCTCCCAAAGAAAGACCATGCAAGGCCATACATTACTATAAAATAAAACACACTGAAAGAAGAGGGAACCTATTACAAAGAACAGGTGCCCAAAAATCAGCCCACTAATGCCATAAAAAAAAACCAGTGCCCGAAGAGCAGGTGTCCTAAGAGCACTCACCCAACAAAATCGGCCAGCATACTGTAGCTCCAGCAAATCAAAACACATGCAAAAAACTTGTTGCAGCACACCGGTGGAGGAAATAGCCAATCAGAGCCGCTCCCTCCCATCCAAAATAAATGCTCAGTTTCAGCCAATCAAAACACATGCAAGAACAGTTTCATTAATGCATTCTACGTAAGATTCTAAGCCGAGCCATGCCACAAGCCATCTTCCACCAGCCGAGAGAAGTAGTCAGCAGCTCATGCACACAGGGATGAAGGGACCACGCTGAAGGAACTCACCCCATGCAGATATCATGAAGAGACTCATATCACGTAAAACACCATTCAGCCCTCAGGTAAAAAACCAAAAACCAGGAGCTCTTCCATGCAGGGGCGTGGAAATCATCAGCCAGAGCCACAAAAATTCCAAGCAAAAGAGCACACTACCAGCCAAAAACGCTGCATGCCTTCATTAAATATCACGTAGAAAACCATGACCATTCCAAACAGTGGCCATCTTCCACCAAGCTTCAGGATAGCTCTAGACTAGCTGATGAAGAATCAAACCAGCAGGAACCAAAACTGTATTGCCTAAAGCTTCAGTCTGCAACATTGTATGCCAAGTGATTGTTGTCATGAAAATACAAGACAATATAGAATAGAATCTGAAATTTTCGAAATAGAACATCAATAGATTTTCCAGCATTCTCAAAGACTCTTCGGTTCCTTTCTTCCCATATTATATATACAACCAAAGCAAGGCCAACTCTTTTCATTCTCGACTGCAGCCCTTTCTTGTTGTTATTCATAGCTCGAATAGCACTAGTCAGATTTGCCATGTTCCTGGTAAGCCTTAACCAGTATTTAACCTTCCCCCATAACGTAGAGGTCCATGCACAAGCAAAGAAAAGGTGGCCATGAGTCTCCTCTTCTTGCCTGCAGAAATAGCATTGGGTGTCTGGAGAGATGTAATGCAATCTATCCTTTGTTTTCAACTTTCCAAGCACAGCTAACCATAGGATGAATTTGTGCTTAGGCAATGACCAAAGCTCCCATACCACTTTTTCCCAGTGAATAGGTTATCCTTTGAATCTGAAGTGTTCATGTGCATTAGCAGTGAATTTTCTCCCATTATGCCACGTTTGTAACATGTTAACAGCTTCAGCATTTCCTCCACAGTCATTGAGTAACTGATCTTTCAACAGCAGGATGGCTTTCCAGAGAGGAGATGAACTTTTATGAGCCCTGGAACTCCAGATTGTACCGTGAGTGAGATAAAAATGATGGACCCAACGAATCCAGAGGGAGTCGGCTTTAAGATGAATGTTCCAGAGTTGCCTTGCCAAAAAGCATTTGTTTCTGGCTGCAATGTCAAGAATACCTAACCCCCCTTCATTCAGCGGGAGACAGACCTGTTTCCAAGCCACAAGTGCAGACTTGTTGCTTTGCGGGTTACCACTCCATAAGAAATTTTAGCATAGAGAAATGATTTTACTGACAACAATACTTGGCATAGGAAAAATATTGACCGTAGTATCATTGATGCTGCAAGTGGAGGGGCATTGGTAGATAAGACACCCGAGGCTGCACGCCAATTAATCTTAAACATGGCAGCCAACTCGAAACAATTTGGCATGCGTGGAGACTTCGTAAACAAACGAGTAAATGAGGTAAGTATTTCTAACCTTGAAAATAAAGTTAATGATCTTACTTCTCTTGTGCGTTCTTTGGCTTGTGGAAATGTACAACAGGTAAAAGTTTGTAGCATATGTTCCTTACAAGGACATACCTCAGATGTGTGCCCAACAATGCAAGAAGATTACATTGAATAAGCTAATGCAGTTGATGGAGCATTCAATGGACAACCTCAGCGTAAGTATGATCCTTTTTCCCACACGTACAATCCTGGATAGAGAGATCATCCCAACCTATGCTATGGGAACCCACCTCAACAAGGCAATCAAGGCCGACAGTTCCATCCCCTTGGATTTCAATCCCAACAGAATTATCAAGCAAGACAACCCCCTCCATTCACAAACTCCAATGTTATGGGGTCGTCATCCAGTGATGATCTTCGTGAGATGATGAAAACTTTGGCTTCTAACACTGTGACCTTGCAACAAAATGTCATGTCTTTTCAACAGGAAACAAGGTCAAGTATTCACAACTTGGAGAAGCAAATGGGGCAAGTAGCTTCAAGTGTGGGGAAATTGGAAGCACAAATGAATGGAAAATTGCCCCCCCAAGCATTGAATCCAATAGAGAATGTTAGTGTGATCATGCTACGAAGTGGGAAAGAACTTGAAGAGAAAAGGTCAAAACAAATTGAGATGGAGGAAGAAGAAGAGATAGAAACCGAATTGAGTACAAAGAAGGAACATCCTCCTCCTCTACAAACTGAAACATCGACCAACACTCTAAAGGTAACTCCTCACTCAATGAATTCCAGTTTTAAAACAATTCCACCCTTTCCTGTGAGTTCTTGTAGGTCAAAGAAAGAGGACAAAGAAAAAGAGATTTTAGAGGTTTTCAAGAAAGTAGAACTCAACATTCCTTTGCTTAATGTTATCAAGTAAATTCCTAAGTATGCCAAATTCTTGAAGGAGTTGTGTACCACCAAGAGAGCTTTCAAACTGAAAGGTCATGAAATGGTAAGTATGGGTGAAGTTGTGTCTGCTGTTGTTCAAAACAATATGCCTTTGAAGCAAAAAGACCCAGGTGCGTTTACTATCCCATGTGTTATTGGTAATGCTAGTTTCAAAAGGGCCTTATGCGATTTAGGTGCATCTATTAGTGTTATGCCCAAACATGTTTATGATTCTCTTAGTCTTGAGCCTTTGAATAAAACTAGCATTGTAATACAACTTGCGGATCGTAGTTTTGTTTACCCACTTGGTGTGATAGAAGATGTCCTAGTCAAGATTGATAGTTTGGTCATTTTATGCGACTTTTATATTCTTGATATGGAACATGATTCTTGTGATTCATCAAACAACACTCCTATATTGTTTGGGAGACCATTCTTGAAAACTGCCAATACAAAGATTGATTGTGGTAAGGATACTTTGTCTATGGAAGTAGGAGATGAAAAGATTGAATTTAATTTTCATGATGCAATGAAATATCCTTATAGCAATGTTTATTCTATCACATGTTATGACCAAGTTGATAAGTGTGTGCAGCAAGTTTTTGATTTTGATAGTGAGGATGGATTAAGCGTAGCTTTGAGCTATGGCTATGATTTTACCAAGATAGAAGAGATGGAGAGGCATATATGTGTTCCCCAAAATGTGCATAACTCAGCATTGGCTTTGCAAACTGTTCCCCATGATGCAGGAGTCATTCACCCCATCCAGGACAGTGAATGGGTGGCGCCTATCTTTTTGGTGCCCAAAAAGATTGGAATTACATTGGAAGAAATACAAAATGATGCTTACGAGAATGCAAGGATTAACAAAGAAAAGACTAATAGTCTTCATGACCGAATGATTACAAGAAAAGAGTTTAATGTTGGAGACAAAGGCTTTCTTTATCATTCACGTTTGAAACTTTTTCCTGGAAAGTTATACTCTCGTTGGATTGGACCATTTGTTGTTTCTAATGTTTTTTCTTATGGTGCAGTTGAAATTACAAGTTTAGAAACCAACAAAGTACTCAAGGTCAATGGGCATCGCTTGAAACCTTTCTATGAAGGTTGGACGACAGAACTCACCGCTTCTGCGGAGTTAGCTGAACCAATCTATGAAGAATGAGCATGCAACATGTCGAGCCAATGACATAAAACAAAAGTGCTTACTGGGAGGCAACCCAGCATAAAAAAAAACAGATTTGCTTTCTTTTTCCCTTATCTTTTATTTTTCGCATTTTACTTTATTTTTGTCATTCTCCAATATTCCTTTTCTTTTATTTCAACATTGAGGACAATGTTGTGTTTTAAGTGTGGGGGTATTGGGAGAATGTTGGTTTTCTAATTTTGGTTTTCTTTGTTATTTTTCAAAATAAAAAAAAAATTATGTTTGATCTTTTGAACTCCCATTGGTTTTTGAGAATATGAGTATTATGTATGAGAATTAGTTGAGATAGATGAAGATATAAATCAAATGAAGGAGTGTGCATGCAAGTTTTAAGGTTTAATTGGTTTAGGGATTGACTTTGAGAATATGCCATGTTGACTTTATAGTGTTATACCAATGCAAGCTTTTGAGCCTTCAACATTATATTCTTTTATTGTGCCTTCTTTCAATGATATGTATCTTTAGAACTTGCTTCATATCTTGTTGAGATTACATTCATATTACATATATACATGAAGATGATAAAGGCATTAGGAATTTTAACCACTTGAGCCAAAAAGCCAACCTAAAGCATATTATCCTTAGTGAGCCCCTTTTGAGCTTGTTTATCTTTTCTTTGCTTTATCCATGTATAAGCCTTAACTTTTTATATGTTTTCCTTTTCCCCTGGCCAAGGATTAGTAGAGCATATACTTATGATATCTCATGGAATTATGGTTGAAAATTATGTGAAAAGAAAGAAGAAGTGATGTTTGATGAAAAGATGGGCAAAGTTGCCAAAGGTAAAAAGAAAAAAAAGCAAAAAAAAAAGCAAAAAAAAAGGAAAAGGAAAAGGAAAAGAAAAAAAGAAGAAAAAAATGTTCCTTTATGTTCTTAAGATTTTATGTTGAAAAAGCTTGAAATCAAAAGAAGTTAAGCATTGGTGATTAAAGATGGAAAATTTATGTGCTTTGATGGAATATCTTGTTTGAAATATCATTTTTCAGAATGCTCTACTTTCTTTGGTTTGAACCTTTTCTTTTACTCTCTTTTACCTCACCTTAACCTTAGCCCCATTACAAACAGAAAATAAGACCTTTTGATTCATGCATTGTTTGTAATATGTTAGTAATGGAGATGAGATTGAAGAGCAAGCTTATGGTAGAACATATTCATTGATTGAATTTGAGAGATTTAAACACATAAGCCTTAAACACGTGAGTGTTGGAGTGTATATCAATGAGAGGACCTATCACTTTGGCATGACATAGATTTCATTTAAATCCCGACGATTAATTGAATTTTGAAGTTTGCATGTAAATAAATTCATGAAAATTCATACTCTTTATCCTTTTTAATTGTGTTCTTGTTTATAATGCATATATTCTTGGAAATTGATGGGAGATTAGAAGATTAGTCATAGTGATTTCATTTAATTTAACTTCAATTTGATTTTACCTATCCTTTCTCGAGGACGAGCAAGAGCTAAGTGTGGGGGTATTTGATGCAACCATATTATTCGATAGTTTCACCCACATTTAACTAGTGTTTTGCTTATGTTTTATATATAAAATGCCTTGATATTCTTTGTTTTATGTTTTGAAGGCACTTTTGGATTAAAGATGCAAAAAGGAGTAAATTGGAGATAATTGGCAGATTTGACCTTCAGTCGATGTTTTGTGCAGAGCGTGAGCTCTAGAGGTTGAAATGAAGTGATTCCAGTGGAATTAAAAAGCTAACATCCATACCTTTCTGGACATCTAAGGCAAGAAAATAAAATAAGGAAGAGCATGGAAATCGCAGCCTTCAAAGTCAAATCTCGCAATCTGCCAGTGTTGACCTTCGGCCATTCCAACTTTAATATCTGGAGCTACAGAAGTCAAATTGATGCAAACTAAATTTTTTTGGATTCATGACTCAAAGGTCTATAAACGCTGCAAATTTCAGCCAAAACCAATGTCATATGAGGGAGATATGATTTTTCAAAGATGACAACTGAATTCTGCCAGCAAACAGGTTTCGTGGAGAAACGAGTCCAAATTACGTTCCGAAGCATCTAAACCGATATCCAAGTTTTTATTTCAGCAATTTAGCTCCTTTAAGTCAAAGCTTGAATATTTCATGCAAGGCTATTTCTCCTTTTTTAGGAAAATAGTTATTGAAGTACTTAAATGTAAACAGTCTACTTAATGGAGGACTATTTTGTAAAATAGAGACCTAGGGTTTCCTAGGATATAAAAAGAATGAGAGAAGAGAAGGGGGGCAGCCAGCCAAGAGGAGAAAAACGCCCCCCTCCTCTAAGAAACTCGAAATTATGCATTCTTCCTTCTTTTTGATTAGTTGTTCTACAAACATGCAAGGCTAAACACTTTTTCTTGGTTGCAAGGACACGGAAACCTTCGGATTTCAAGAACTGTGAGATTTATTTTACCTTTTCTTTTCAGTTTATATGATGAATATGTTTGTTCTCCTATGCTTATTTTCCTATGATTGTTTATTTTAATTGCTAGAGCGGACTTTAAAGTTATTATTGTAGACAATCTATTGCTAAGTTTGATATCAAAACCGGAGTTGTGGTATATGAACTTGTGAAGCAACTAAGTTTAGTAATTGTGGCGGATCTACATTATTAATCTTAGGGAGAACATTCAATCAAATCAAACATAGACTGCGAACAGTTATGTTTTCTTGATTAATCAACTTATCTAGTTCTTAAGGCTGCCATTGAATTAAATTACTAGTGCGGACACTGTGGTTGTTTGATGGTTAGGGCTAGTTATATGGCGGATCCGTTAACTAACCAATGTTAAGAAGAGATAAATATTCAGAATATAAATTGATGTTTCGTTTCCATGATCAGTTCTGATTTCCGTTGGTGGATGTGTGCTTGCGACCAAGGTTTGTTTTCTTGATTAATTTCGGTTTCAATTGATTTTGTTTGCTAGTTTAATTTCTTCCATAGTTTAGATCATCACAAATCAAAACCCCCCAATTGCATAACATATAGCATAAAAATCTAAACTAAATCTTCCTCGTGGGATCAACCCCTTGCTTGCTCTATACTATCTTGTGTGTTTTAAGCTAGGGTAATTAATTTGTGCGACCGCGACATCGCAACAAGCTTCATCAGTCCATTCCTACAATTAATCAATGCATTAGAAGTCGCAAGAAACGGACGTCCTAAAATAACAGGAAACGAATTACATGCTTCAATAGGTTGTGTGTCCAAGACAATAAAATCCACAGGATAAATGAATTTATCAACTTGTACTAACACATCCTCAACTATTCCTCTAGGCACTTTTACAGATCTATCAGCAAGTAAGAGAGTTACAGAAGTTGGTTATAACTCACCTAGATTGAGACTCTGAAAAACTGAATATGGAAGTAAATTCACACTAGCTCAAAGATCAAATAAAGCAAGAAATTGTAGGACAACCAAGGTCTTTATATTTCAAAGCATTATTGTTTTGAAGAATGACACTTACTTGTTCGGCTAAAAAGACTTTCTTTTTTACATTCAGTTTTCTCTTCACAGTGCATATATCTTTCAAAACTTTAGCATAAGAAGGTACATGTTTAATAGCATCCAACAAAGGTATATTGATCCTTTCCTATTTGAAAGTTTCAAAGATTTCAGAGTTGTGATTGACTTTCCTTTGTTTGGTCATGGCATGAAAAAATGGAAGTGCTGGCGGGGAATCAGTCTTTTCTTTGCAATGTTCAGATTCAACATCTTCCTTACCCTCAGAGATTGACTCATCATCTTTCTCATAAGGTTCAAGAATGAGTTTTTCAATAACCTTACCACTGTGAAGAGTGATGACTGATTTGGCTTGATCCATGTGTTGGCTTCCGGAACTACTTGCATTTGCATTGTATTGCCCCTTTGGATTTTGTTGTGGTTGAGATGGAAACTTACCTTTCTCTTGAAAACTAAGAGTAGATGTGAACTTTGCAAGAGTATCTTTAAAATCTGTCATGCTTTGAGCAAGTTGAGTGTTGATTGTCTCTTGCTTTTCAATGAATGCATGCAATGTTTCCTCAAGATTTCTTCTAGGAGATGGAGCATAAGGAGGTGTATATCCATGAGAATTTTGAAAATTATGGTGTGCTTGAAACGGTGGCGGTGAAGTTTGTGCATTATTGTTATCACTCTTCCAATTGAAATTTGGGTGATTTCTCCAACCAGGGTTGTATGTTTGCGAGTATAGGTTATGACTGGGCCTTTGAAAACTGTTTAAAGCATGAGCTTGTTCATGGAGACATTCCTTAAAAGAAGGCAAAGTTGGACAGTCATTGGTTTCACAGATTTGACACACAATGTCTTGAACAAATTTTAATTGACCACTCTTTTTTAATTCTAGTGCCTCGACTTTTCTAGCTAAAGATGCAAACTTGGTTTGGAGGTCATGATCTTCCCTAAGGTTGTACATACCTCCACTAGATGTATGAGGTTGGGTTTTACTTGGTGCCTCATAAGTGCATGTATTGTCCCAATTTTGAGCATTTTCAGCTAGCAAGTCTAGGTACTCCATTGCTTCATTAGGGTCTTTATCTTTAAAAGTTCCATTGCACATCAATTCAACCATTTGCCTATCTCTAGGTGTTAACCCTTCATAAAAATGTGAAACCAATCTCCATGTTTCAAAACCATGATGAGGGCAAGTATTAAGCAAGTCTCGATATCTATCCCAATATTGGTAAAATGTTTCTCCTAGTTTTTGAGTGAAAGTGATTATTTGTCTTTTAAAAGAGTTTGTTATGTGAGACGGAAAAAACTTCTTTAAAAATTGTTGTTGCATTTCATCCCAAGCACGAATAGATCCTGGTCTCAAATTTTGTAGCCATGTTTTAGCTTTATCTTTTAATGAAAAAGGAAAAAGCTTTAATCTAATGGTGTTCATGCTATAATTTGAGTCTTTATAGGTGTTACAGACCTCTTCAAATTCTCTTAAATGCAAGTATGAATTTTCTAAATTTAAGCCATGAAAAGAAGGTAAAAGTTGAATAATGCTTGGCTTAAAATTAAAATGAGACGCATCAGGAGGAAAAACTATGCATGAGGGTGCACTTGTTCTTATGGGATTCATGTGGTCTCTAAGTGTTCTTACACGATTATTCTCATTATGAAGTGATTGATTATCTTCTTCGGCCATATTTTCTAAGAATGATGAGGATACCCTACAAAGTCTACCACTTAATGTATGTGACCAAACTCTCATGCACGTGTAGGAAGAGAATAAAAGGAAGAAGAAAACAAAAGAAACAAAGTTAGATACAAGAAAAGTGAAAAGTGAAAATAAAATAAATATTATAATTTATACAAGAATTTACCTCCCCGGCAACGGCGTCAAAAACTTGACACGACCAAAGAGTTGATGTCTTCTCCTAAGTGTAAGAGTGTCGAAGTAATAAATTACCCGGCAAGACCAGGGTCGAACCATAAGGAGGTTAACTATATAAACTACAAATAAAGAAATAGATAATAACAGAAAAGGAGGTGAAGAGAGCTTTGAAATGTGAAATTGATATAAGGATTAAATAAGGATAAAATAATTTTCAATGTTAGAGGATCCACTAATGGTATTTCAAACAAGTATAGTATAAACTCTTATTACTCAACTAGAAACCACACACAAAGGAGGTTCCAATCGGATTGTAAATTGTTAACATGATTACATTAGTTATCTTATTCGAATAATGCTAATACTTGTAAATGTTGTCAAGTATTCATGATTATAACTTATGCTAACAACAAATCAAGTTCCTTTCATACCACAGGTGTGGGTTATGAAAGTGCCAAGTATTTGTTATACCAAGGTTATACAACATAAATCTAGATTAACCATTTAACAAACAAAGTATTAAGAGTAAATAAGATAACAAATACAAAACATGTTAGTATCAAACATTAAAGTCCATGTTGAGTTTATACTATACTTATTCTTACACCATTAGTGTAACCTTTTCACCTTGACATAATAAACTTAGCTAAACATAATGAAGAAGAGAAACATAAATAAACAAGATAAGAAAATAAATAAGATATAAGTTAACTAAGTAAATGAAAGGAAATGAAAAGCATAAACAAGAGATTAATAAAAACAAAACTTAAGCATTACAAAAATATAAAGAGAGAGAACAAGAACATGATCTTGATCTGAAAACCATGCCTAAATGCATGGCAAATGCCTCCTTTTATAGGCCAAAATTTAAAACTATTGATTTGATGACTAATTGTTGAGTGGGTGGCCATATCTTGACTTGGTAACAATCCTTATCTTCTTGTCTGAACAGAACGTCATTGCTAACATCAGAATTTGAACAGATTTTTATCATGAAATTCTAGGAAATTGTCTCAGCTTTCCAACAAAAAAGGAATCGGTGCATTTGGATTTCTAGAACTCGAGATATGGGCTGAACACTGAATAATGTCTGGGCTGCAGGACAGATTCCGACTTATCTGTTGTTGCTAATATTTGGACTTCCAAACAGCAGAATTGAGTCTTGCATTTCCCATGAATGTTTTAGGCCTATGTCTTAGAATTCTATCCATATAAACCAAATTGAAATCCAAGATCTACAGCTCCAGATATGACCCCATGACTGAGCAGTGTTCCAGTTTGGACTGAACCAACATCTCTTTTCTAAGCTTAACCCTCTCTTTGTCTTCTTAATTTTAGTAGTTAAACTCATCAATCAATCCTTTGATTTATGTGATAGGCCTACATTTAAGATGAACATTTACCATAAATTTAAGGTATCTTATAGTATTAGACTTGTTATTATAAAACATGCTTTAGTTAAGGAGTTATTGATACTTCAAGTGCAAAATGATGATATAAAACCTTGATAAAAATGCACTTTTAAGTACTAATCACTTACTTCTGCTCCTGTCATTCAACCTCCTGATTGGTCATTACCTTTTGAAATAATGTGTGATGCTAGTGATTATGTCGTGGGTGCTGTTTTAGGACAAATAAAAGATAAGAAACCTTATATGATTTACTATGCAAGTAAAACTTTAAATAGTGCTCAAATGAATTACACTACCACTGAAAAGGAACTACTTGCAGTAGTATTTGCATGTGAAAAATTTTGATCTTATCTTGTTGGCTCACCTGTTGTTGTTTTTAGTGATCATATAGCATTAAAATATCTTCTTTCTAAGAAGGATTCTAAGGCTAGATTGGTACGATGGATTTTGTTACTTCAAGAATTTGATATCACAATCAAGGACAAGAAAGGCACCGAAAATGTTGTCGCGGATCATTTGTCAAGTTGACAATAGATTCCACATCTAACATCACACAAATCAATGATTACTTTCCTGATGAATATTTACTTTATGTTGCTACAATGCCTTGGTTTGCTAATATTGTTAATTTTCTTGCAACAGGAGATTTGCCAGCTCATTGGAGCACCCAAGATAGAAGAAAGTTTTTGAACGAAGTGAAGAAATTTTATTGGGATGACCCTTACTTATTCAAATATTGTCCTGATCAAATATTTCAAAGATGCATTCCCGACAATGAGGTAAATAGTGTCATTAAATTTTGTCATTCTGATGCATGTGGGGGTCATTTCTTGTTAAAAAAGACAACTGCAAAAATCTTATGATGTGGATTTTATTGGCCCACCATGTTTAAAGACACGCATGCATTCTGCAAAACTTGTGAAAATTGTTAAAAGTTGGCGTCTATTTCAAAACGTCACATGATGCCTTTAAATCCTATCCTTGTCATTGAAAGCTTTGACTGTTGGGGTATAGATTTCATGGGTCCATTTCCTCCATCATTTGGTTTTGTGTACATATTGGTCGCAGTAGATTATGTTTCAAAATGGATAGAGGCAATCCCAAGTCGAAACAATGATCATAAAACAGTGATCAAGTTTTTGAAAGAAAATATCTTGAGTCGATTTGGAATTCCTCGAGCCATGATAAGTGATGGTGGAACACATTTCTGCAACAAGCCATTTGAATCTTTAATGAAAAAATATGGAATCACACACAAAGTTGTCACCCCTTATCACCCCTTCTTTGTTTCACTTTCTACTACTTTTCATGGCATGCAACTCATCTGCAAAAGTACACAGAATGATGTATTAATCACAAAAGAATGCAACAAGTTGCACAAATTTGCAAAATCCGCCAGATTTTAAATCACAGTCCGCAAGGACAACAATTATGAGCTTAAACATACCTCGGATGAGCCCTTTGTCAGGCTTAGATGACATTGATGGCGCAACACGAGACCACCCCTTAATAGGAATTTCTGATTGCCAAAAAAGAAAGAAATGCAAATCCATTAGTTTCACAATGAAATAGACCGATGCCTTAAAACTGATTTCTCAAATATACATCAGCAGTAGCAACAACAACAACAAAAAACCCTGCTCCTATTCCTGGAACAATGGTAGAAGGTTACCATCTGAAACAATAGTTTTTTTGCGAGCTGCTAAAGAATTGTACATTGTTAAATGTTAATTTTCAATTTTGATCCGAAAGGTTGCATTGCATTGAATATCATAGCATATACGGAGCTCATAACAAACGATTAAGGTACCTATAATTTGTGTGTGGTGTGCACGTATTATGGGAAAACATATACAAATTCGATCATCGATTGAATATTCTATCGATTAAAATATATGCATCTCAACGTGGGATTGACAACATTCTGTGATGTAGGATGACAAGTATCCACAATGTACAATAAAAAGGGAACAGAGGGATTGTGAACAGAACAAAAGATCAATGAAAATGCCATAACAAAAAGAAACTCAAATGAGGAAACACATTGAAGAGATTGCAGACCAGCCAGCAGAATCTCAAACTTGCATTAACAAAAGAAACATGTTATTGGTTTGTGAAACATGTGTATCCTTATGGGGCCTTTGATATTGAGAATCCAAAGAATAACAATGTTTTTAAGGTAAATGGGCATCGTTTGAAAGTTTACTTTGATAATTTGCCTAGTGAAAATGAATCCATTGGTTTGACTGATCCTGTATATAAAGATTGATTATTTTGTTTTTCTCACATTGTTTTTGTGTTTCTTTTTTGTGTGACTTTTGTTTTGCTAGTCTTTTTCAAACCCCGGTCAAATAGCGGATAACGGTACTCCATGACTCTTAAGTCAATTCTTTCAGTTTCCCATGATAAATGATATTTGTGTATATATTTGTTCAATTCCTTGTTCCTTCTCTTTTCTTTGCATCTCTTCTCCACTTCTCTTTTGAAAAATGGACACCACTCTTGAAAAATTGAAAAAGTATTTTCCCGCTTTGCCTCAAAATGCGATTACAAAAATTTATTGTGCTAGGTGTGAAAGATTAAGGTTGTTAATGAACCATGGAATTCCTGAAGATATTCGCTGGCTAATTGAAGCAAAGGTCTGATTATCAGGTGAGTCTTCTAATTCTTTTATTTCATACATGCCTGGGACAGGTAAAAGCACTTTTGCAAAGAAACATCGTGCAAAACGACTGAAAGTCTGTCACAGATGTGCTAGATGGACTTGTAATGCAAAATGTCGTTCTTTAGGAATGGTCTCCGTAAACCGTGAAGATACAATACAATTCATTAAGGATGGCCTGAGTAAGGAGTCTTTAGATAATCTTCTATTAACTCTTGAGACGCATCCTAGTAGAGATGTGCATCGTGCAATTCATGATTTATGGCCCCAATTTCATAAAAAAACATGATCGACATAGTGTTGGGAATCTGACTAAAAAAGACCTTGTTTGCCAGTTTTTAAGAAAACTGGATGGGAAGCCTATACTCGACCCATAGAGGGCGTTTAAGCTGTTCTTGGACGTAAAACCAAGGGAAGATGTGAGCTACACAACTACTTGTACATACACATGTTTTTTTTAAAAAAAAAACAGAGAGAGAGAGAGAGAGAGTGAGACTCCAGCTAGCCTACATATAGGTGATATGATTGCATTTTGAATTTCTCATCTATAAAATCTTCTTTTCCTTCCCTTCCCTTCATTTCTACTCAACCCATACATTCAATAGATATAGAAGCGTGTAGTAATGGCAGGTTTCTCGGGTCATCAAATAAAAAATGTTTGTGTTTTTGGTGGATCCAGTCCTAGGAAAGAAAAGGAGTTTTTAGAATCAACACATCATCTTGGTCATGTACGAGCTGAGAGAAAGATTCATTTAGTATATGGGGGAGGTAACCTTGGGTAAATGGGGAGTGTGTCAATAGCTGCATTTTTAGGAGGCAGTCAAGTTTTGGGTGTCATTCCAAAAGCTTTACCCAAGTTGATCTCATTGGAAAAACAATCGAAGAGGAATTACAGGTCTCCACAATGTCTGAACGACTGTCTATAATGTTTAACCATGCTGACGCCTTCATTGCTTTACCAGGTGGTCTGGGCACATTAGAAGAGATATTTTATATTTCCTCTTGGGCCCAACTGAACATTCACCAAAAACCTATAGGTTTGCTAAATGTTAATGGTTTTTATGATCATTTGTTGTCTTTTCTTGATCATGTTGTGGAACAGAATTTTCTTACATCTTCGGCACGACAAATCATAATCTCTGTTGCTACTGCTGAACAACTGAGTGATCAACTGCAAGCTTTCATCCCTGTAATTGATTCCTTCGTGAGTCGAATAGATTGGTCAACCAGGGAAGGCCGTAAAAAGCTTAGATTGGATTTGAGCCTTAGTTTGTAAAACCTTGTGTCTTTTGGTTTTATTAATAGCATAATTTTATTTTATTTTTTCTGTTTTACTATTTCTTATTTTTGTTTAAGTGTGTTTCAGGTTTGTCAGTAGTCGTTGTTTCAGGTGCTGTCTTCTATACTCTACCTTTCTACCTTAAAATATTGAGGACAATGTCTCGTTTTGGTTGGAGGGAAAGGGTAATAGTTGATATTAAAAAAAAATTAACTAACTGTGTTATTTATTTCATAAACCATTTGCAAAACTATTATTATTGAGATGGCAGAGTAATGAGTATTGACTCTTGAGACACATCTTAGTAAACATTCATAACAAGGTCTATTATTACACTTCTTGAAATATTCAGGTTTACAAACTCTCACATTGTTATCACTTGATTCTGTTCATATATTCATTTAACAAGTATTTATAAACCTTCATTTTCACACACACACTTTAACATATGCATGTGGGTTGCACTTTGAATTATTACATTATTTTTGTTCTTTTGTTAAAGGTAACAACTAAAGGAAAGGGATAAAACAAAAAAAAACAAAAAAAACGATAAATAAATAAATAAATAAAAATATAGATAAGTTTGGTTTCGTACCCTCCCTAACCTAAGCAATTAAGCCCGAATGGGTGTTTTAACACCTAATACCCTAAAGTCAACTGACTTGGGAGCTATTGGCCTAGTGCTTGTTACATAGGTTGAGGAGAAAAGCTTAAGGGAATCAAACATTGCACTATCTATATTTTACTATCTGCAACCATAGTTACTAAGCTCGTAGGGGTGTCTCAACACCTAATGCCCTAAGACCAACTGGTCTGGGAGTCATTAGCCGAAAGCTTGTTACATGGGTTAAAGATGCATTATGTTTTAAGTTCTATATGTGTGTGTGTGTGTGTGTGTGTGTGTGTGTGTGTGTGTGTGTAAAAGAAGATATTAATCCCAACCCAAGGAAGTTAACATTAGAAAAATATTAGAACAAAATATTGTTTTCTTCCAATAAAAGCCATTATCTATGTTTTCATACATTGAGCACATAAAAAGAAGGTTTATTAATATCCTGTTTCAACAGTATGAAGCAGATATATAAATTTAATGAGAGTTTGTTTATTTGGATAGATTAATGGAAGTTGAATGATGAATGTCGTGCTTTGTGGAACTTGCAAATTGTTTTTTTTTATTTTAACGCTTTGGGGGGGTGATTAGTACTTAAAAGTGCATTTTTATCAAGGTTTTATATCATCATTTTGCACTTGAAATATCAATAACTCCTTAACTAGAGCATGTTTTATAATAACAAGTCTGATAATATAAGATAGCTTTAATTTATGGTAAATGCTCATTTTAAATGCAGGAATATCTCACAATTCAAATGATTGATTGATGTGATTAACTATTGAAAGTGAAAGGACAAAGAAAAGGTTAAGCTTAGAAAAGAGATGTTGGTTCAATTCAAATTGGAACAATGTTCAGTCATTGGGTCATATCTGGAGTTGTAGATCTTGGATTTCAGTTTGGTTTATATGGCTAGAAAGCTAAGAAATAGGCCTACAATGTTCATGAAGAGTTGAAGACCCAAATTTGCCGTTTTCAAATTCAATGCTTGGCCACAAAAGAGAAGTCAGAATCTCTCTTACAATCCAGCCCAAACACTGCTCAGCATTTTACCCATATCTGGAGTTCTAGAAGGCAAAATGACGTCAAATTTGGTGGGTGGAAAGATAAGACAATTTCCAACAACTTTCATGCAGACCACCTGCTCAAGTGCTGTTGCGATGTCGCGGTCGCACAAATTAATTACCCTAGCTTCAAACACAACACACAAGATAGTATAGAGCAAGCAAGGGGTCGATCCCACGAGGAAGTTTCAAGTCAGATTTTTATGTTGTACGTTATGTAATTGGGGGGATTTGGTTTGTGATTATCTAAACTATGGCAGCAATTAAACTAGCAAACAAAATCAATTAAAACCGAAACTTATCAAGAAAACAAATCTTGGTCGCAAGCACACATCCACCAACGGAAATTAGAACCGATCCTTGAAATGAAAATTGCAGTTTATGTTCTGAAATTTTATCTTTTCTTAACGTTGATTAATTAACGGATCCGCCGTATAACTAATCCTAACCAACAAATAATCAAAGTGTCCGCACTGATGATTCAATTTAATGACAGCTTTAAGAACTAGATAATTTCATCAAGATTAACATACAAGCTGTCCGCAGCTTGTGTCACTTTGTTCAAATGTTCTCCCTATGTTCAATAACTAGTTCCGCCACAATTATCAAGTTTAGTTGCTTC
Organism: Populus trichocarpa; assembly: GCF_000002775.5. Taxonomy (NCBI): domain Eukaryota; kingdom Viridiplantae; phylum Streptophyta; class Magnoliopsida; order Malpighiales; family Salicaceae; genus Populus; species Populus trichocarpa. Next base: position 14,016,076 of record NC_037289.2, on the reverse strand, counting down.
ACAAGTTCATATATCACAACTCCGGTTTTAATATTAAACTTAGCAATAGATTGTTCACAACAATAACTTAGAGTCCGCTCAAGCAATCATCAACAACAATCATAGGAAATATGCATAGGAAAACAATCATACTCATTCATAACATAAACTGAAAATAAAAGGAAGAATAAATCTCACTGTTCTTGAAATCCGAAGGTCTTTGCATCCTTGCAACCAAGAAAAGAGCTTAGCCTTGCATAACTATTGAACAACTACTTCTAAAGATTGAAGAGAGCATGATTTTTTGGTTTGTAGAGGAGAGAATTTGTGTTTATTCTCTGCTGGCTACTACCTCCTTCTGCTCTCCCTCTTTTTTGATGGTTGCTGCCTCCTTTTCTCTTTCTTTTTATATGCTAAGAAACCCTAGTCTCTATTTTACAAAATAGTCCTTTCTTAAGTTGGCAGTTTACATTTAAGTACTTCAATAACTATTTTCCCTAAAAAGGAGAAATAGCATTACATGAAATCTTCAAGCTTTGACTTAGAGGAGCTAAATTGCTGATATAAAAACTTGGATGTCGGTTTAGATGCTTCGGAATGTAATTTGGACTCATTTCTTCACGAAACCTGTTTGCTGGCAGAATTCAGATGTCATCTTTGAAAAATCATATCTCCCTCATATGACATCGTTTTTTGCTGCAATTTGGAGCGTTGATAGGTCTTTGAGTTAGGAATCCAAAAAATTGTGTTTGCATTAATTGGACTTCTGTAGCTCCAGAAATTAAATTTTGAATGGCCAAAGGTCAACACTGGCAGAATGCGAGATTTGACTTTGCAGGATGTGATTTCCATGATCTTTCTCTTTTTATTTTTCTTGCATTACATTTCCAGAAAGGTATGGATGTTAGCTTTTTAGTGCCACTGGAATCACTTCATTTTGATCTCTAGAACTCACGCTCTGCACAAAACATCGACTAAACGTCAAATCTGCCAATTACCTCCAATTTACTCCTTTTTGCATCTTTCATCCAAAACTGCCTTCAAAATATAAAACAAAGAATATCCAGGCATTTTATATATATAACATGGACAAAACATTAGGTAGATGTGGGTAAAACTATCGAATAATATGGTTACATCAAATACCCCCACACTTAGCTCTTGCTCGTCCTCGAGAAAGGATAAATAAAATTAAATTGAAAATAACTATGATCAATCTCTTAATCTCCCATCAATGTCCAAGAGTACAAGCATTATAAATAAGAATATAAAAAAAAAGGATAAAAAAAAACATAAATTTTCATGAATTTGTTTACATGCAAACTTCAAAACTCAATCAATCGTCGGGATTTAAATGAAATCTATGCCATGCCAAAGTAATAGGTCCTCTCATTGATATACACTCCAACACTCATGTGTTTAGGGTTTATGTGTTTAAATCTCTCAAATTCAATCAAAGAGTATGTTCTACCATAAGCTTGCTTTTCAATCTCATCTCCATTACTAACATATTACAAACAATGCATGAATCAAAAGGTCTTATTTTCTGGTTGTAATGGGGCTAAGGTTAAGGTGAGGTAAAAGAGAGTAAAAGAAAAGGTTCAAACCAAAGAAAGTAGAGCATTCTGAAAAAAATGATATTTCAAACAAGATATTCCATCAAAGCACATAAATTTTTCATCTTTAATCACCAATGCTTAACTTCTTTTGATTTCAAGCTCTTTCAACATAAAATCTTAAGAACATAAAGGAACATTTTTTTTTCTTTTTTTTCTTTTTACCTTTGGCAACTTTGCCCATCTTTTCATCAAGCATCACTTCTTTTTCCTTTTCACATAATTTTCAACCATAATTCCATGAGATATCACAAATATATGCTCTCCTAATCCTTGGCCAGGGGAAAAGAAAAACATATATAAAGTTAAGGCTTATACATGGATAAAGCAAAGAAAAGATAAACAAGCTCAAAAGGGGCTCACTAAGGATAATATGCTTTAGGTTGGCTTTTTGGTTCAAGTGATTAAAATTCCTAATGCCTTTATCATCTTCATGTATATTTGTAATGGAATATAATCTCAATAAGATATGAAGCAAGTTCTAGAGATACATATCATTGAAAGAATGCACACTCAAAGAATATAATGTTGAAGGCTCAAAAGCTTGCATTGGTATAACACTATAAAGTCAACATGGCATATTCTCAAAGTCAATCCCTAAACCAATTAAACCTTAAAATTTGCATGCATACTCCTTCATTTGATTTATATTTTCATCTATCTTAATTAATTTTCATACATAATACTCATATTCTCAAAAACCAATGGGAGTTAAAAGATCAAACACAAATTTTTTTTTTTAAAACAACAAAGAAAACTAAAATAAGAAAACCAAAATTCTCCCAATACCCCCACACTTAAAACACAACATTGTCCTCAATGTTGAAATAAAAGCAAAGGAACATGAGAGAATGACAGAAAATAAATTAAAATGCGAAAAAATAAAAGATCAGGAAAAAGAAAGCAAATCTGATTTTTTTTTTGTGCTGGGTTGCCTCCCAGTAAGCGCTTTTGTTTTATGTCATTGGCTTGACATGTGGCATGCTCATTCTTCATAGATTGGTTCAGCTAACTCTACAGAAGCGGTGAGTTCTGCCGTCCAACCTTCATAGAAAAGTTTTAAACGATGCCCATTGACCTTGAGTACTTTGTTGGTTTCTAAACTTGTAATTTCAACTGCACCATAAGGAAAAATATTAGAAACAACAAAGGGTCCAATCCAACGAGAGCGCAATTTTCCAGGAAAAAGTTTCAAACGCGAATGATAAAGAAGGACTTTGTCTCCAACATGAAACTCCTTTCTTGTAAGCATTCGGTCATGAAGATTCTAAGTCTTTTCTTTGTAAATCCTTGCATTCTCGTAAGCATCATTTCGAATTTCTTCCAACTCTTGCAGTTGTAGTTTTCTTGCAATCCCAGCAGCATCATAATCCATGTTACATTGTTTAATGGCCCAAAAACCTTTGTGTTCAAGCTCCACCGGTAGATGACATGCTTTCCCATAAATCATTCTATAAGGTGACATTCCTATAGGTGATTTCTAAGCAGTCCGATAAGCCCAAAGTGCATCTCCAAGACGTAGACTCCAATCTCGCCGGTTAGGTTGCACTGTTTTCTCCAAAATGGACTTGATTTCTCGATTTGAAATTTCAGCTTGGCCATTCGTTTGAGGATGATATGCTGTGGAAGTTCGATGAGTCACATGATATTTGCGTAGCAATGCTTCCATGGAACGATTGCGAAAATGAGTGCCACGATCACTAATGATAGCTTTAGGGATTCCAAACCTGTCAAATATGTGAGTCCTGACAAAATCTAAAACAACCTTAGCATCGTTAGTTCGTGTGGCTTTTGCCTCAATCTATTTGGACACATAATCAACAGCAAAAAGAATATAAAGATTGCCAAAAGAAGAAGGAAATGGACCCATAAAGTCAATACCCCAAACATCAAAAATTTCACTTACAAGAATATTCGTTAAAGGCATTTGATTATTATGAGTGATATTACCTATTCTTTGGCATTTTTCACATGATTTGCAAAAGTGATATGCATCTTTAAAAATAGAAGGCCAATAGAAACCACTTTCAAGTACCTTGTAGGGTGTTTTTTTTGCTCCAAAATGCCCACCACAGGAATGAGAATGACAAAAAGTGAGAATGGAATGAAATTCATCTTGTGGTACACACCTCCTAACTACTTGATCCGCACAAAATTTCCAAAGGTAAGGATCATCCCAAAAATAATATTTAGCATCAGCTCGTAACTTATCTTTTTGGGGTTTCGACAAACCTGGAGGGAATTCTTTGGTGACTAAATAGTTTACCAAATCAGCATACCATGGTCTTGTAGAGGAATGCAACATATACAACTGCTCATCGGGAAATGTCTCTCTTATTGTTTCGATCTGTATATTCTCGGTCCTCAGTCGGCTCAAGTGATCAGCCACATGGTTTTCGGCACCTTTTTTGTCTTTGATCTCAAGATCGAATTCTTGTAAAAGCAAGATCCACCTAATCAGTCTTGGTTTGGACTCTTTCTTCTTCAAAAGATACCTGAGAGCTGCATGGTTAGTAAAAACAATGACTTTTGTACCAAGTAGATATGACCTGAATTTTTCAAGAGCAAACACCACTGCAAAAAGTTCATTTTCAGTTGTATGGTAATTGCATTGTGCTCCATCCAACATGCGAGAAGCATAGGCGATAACATGCAAATTCTTCCCAATTCTTTGCCCAAGCACAGCTCCTACCGCATAGTCACTCGCATCACACATTATCTCAAAAGGTTCATCCCAATTTAATGGTTGGATGACAGGGGCAGATGTGACACGTCTCTTAAGCTCATCATGGGCATCTTTACATGCTTGATCAAACACAAAATCCACTTCTTTGGCTAATAGTCTGCACAAGGGTGCTGTAATCTTCAAGAAATCTTTGATAAAGCGTCGATAGAAACATGCATGGCCTAGAAAAGAACGAATTTCCCTCACGCATGAGGGGTAAGGCAATGATGAAATAACATCTATCTTAGCTTTATCAACCTCTAATCCACGTGAAGACACAACATGCCCAAGAACTATTCCTTGTTCTACCATAAAATAACACTTTTCATAGTTCAAGAGAAGGTTAGTTTCAATGCACCTTTTCAAGATCAAAGATAAATTTTCTAGACATTTATCAAAAGAATCACCATACACCGTGAAATCATCCATAAAAACCTCGATTATTCTTTCAACATAGTCAGAAAAAATACTCATCATGCATCTTTGAAAAGTTGCAGGAGCATTACAGAGACCAAAAGGCATTCTCCTATATGCATATGTACCAAATGGACATGTAAATGTAGTCTTTTCTTGATCCTCAAGATTAATAACAATCTGATTGTATCCACTATATCCATCAAGAAAGCAATAAAAAGACTTACCTGCTAGGCGTTCAAACATTTGATCCATGAATGGTAATGGGAAATGATAATCAATTACCAAATGAATAGTTCTGAATTTTAGCCTATAAAAGGAGGCATTTGCCATTCATTTAGGCATCTTGGTTTTCAGATCAAGATCATTTTCTTGCTTGCTCTATCTTTGTAATGTTCAAGTTTTATTTCATGTTATATTTTCATTAATCTCTTGTTTATGCTTTTCATTTCCTTTACTACTCTTAGTTAACTTATATCATAATTATGTTCTTATCTTGTTTATTTATGTTCTTCTTGTTCATTATGTCTAGCTAAGTTAATTATGTCAAGTTGAAAAGGTTTCACTAATGGTGTTAGAATATGTATAATATAAAATCAACATGGACTTCAATGTTTATATCCAAGAAAGTTTGTTATTAATATGTCTTATCTTTTTATCTTATAAATTCTTAATACCTTGCTTGTTAAATGATTAATCTAGATTTGTGTTGTATAACACTTAGTACAATAAATGTTTGATTCTTCATAGTTTTCGGCCAACATTGTTGTTATGAGAGGAACTTGATTTGTTGTTAACATAAGTTAACATCATGAATTCCTAACAATATTTAAAAGTATGGTGTTACTAAAATAAGATAATTAATATGATCATGTTAAAAATTTATAATGAACCATTAAGGATAAATCATTCGATTGGAACCTCCTTTGTATGTGGTTTCCAGTTGAGTAATAAAAAAAGTTTATACTATACTTATTTCTAATACTATTAGTGGTTCCTCTAACATTGACATCTGTTTTTATTATTGTTTAATCCTCACATTAATCTCACATCTCAAAGATCTCTTTAACTCTTTGTTACATTATATATATATATATATATATATATATATATATATAGTTGACCTCCATGTGGATTGACCCTGGTCTTGCTGGGTCATTTATTACTTTGACACTCCTGCACTTGGGATAAGACATCAACTCTTTGATCATGTCAAGTTTTTGGCGCCGTTGCCGGGGAGGTAAATTACTGTATAAATTTTATTTTCTTTTTCTTTTCTTTTCACTTTTATCTTATCCAACTTTTGTTTCTTTTTGTTTTTTTGTTTTTTTCTTTCTTTTCCTGCACTTGCATGAGAGTTTGGTCACACATATTAAGTGGTAGACTTTGTAGGGTGACACGATCAAAGAGTTGATGTCTTATCTCAAGTGCAGGAGTGTCGAAGTAATAAATAACCCGGCAAGACCGGGGTCGAACCACAAAGAGGTGAATTATATAAATTACAAATAATAAAATGATATTGATGTTGAAGAGAACTTTGAGATGTAATATTAATGTAAGGATTAAACAATGATAAAACAGATGTCAAGGTTAGAGGATCCACTAATGATATTTTAAATAAATATAATATAAACTCTTTTTATTACTCAACTGGAAACCACATACAAAGGAGGTTCCAATAGGATGATTTATCGTTATTAGCTTATTATAAATTATTAACATGATCATATTAATCATCTTATCTAAGTAACACCATACTTATAAATATCATCAGGCATTCATGTTGCTAGCTTATGTTAACAACAAATCAAGTTCCTATCATAATAACGATGTCGGCCGAAGAATATTAAGGATCAAGCATTTGATGTACCAAGTGTTATACAACACAAATCTAGATTAACCATTTAACAAGCAAGGTATTAAAAATTAGTAAGATAAAAAGATAAAACATGTTAATAACAATCTTTCTTGCATATAAACATTAAAGTCCATGTTGAGTTTATATTATACCTATTCTAACACCACTAGTGAAACCTTTTCACCTTGACATAATTCACTTAGCTAAACATAATAAAGAAGAAAAACATAAATAAACAATATAAGAACATAAACATGATATAAGTTAATAAGTATAGGAAAGGAAATGAAAAAAGCGTAAACAAGAGATTAATGAAAGCAAAACTTAAGCATTACAAAAATATAAAGAGAGAAAGCAAGAAGATGATTTTGATCTGAAAAATAAGATGACTAAATACATGGAAAATGCCTCCTTTTATAGGCTAAAATTCAGAACTATTGATTGGTTGACTAAGAAAATAGTTGGTGGCCAACCATTGATTTGGTGGCTGGTTTTTGACATTGTTGGCTGCTGGTTATTGATATTGTTGGCTGGCCCAAACGTCATTGATAACATCAGAATTAGAGCCCCTTGAACTTATGAAAGTTGTGGGCAATTGTCTCAGCTTTCCAAAAAAAAAGAGCTCATTTGGACTTCTAGAACTCAATATATGAGCTAAAAACCGAACAGTGTCTAAGCTGCAGGACAGATTCTGACTTCTCCATTGTTGCTAAGATTTGAACTTGAAAACGGCAGAATTGAGTCTTGGACTCCTATGAAATTTTTAGGTCTATGTCTTAGCTTTCCATACATATAAAGCAGACCTAAATCCAAGGTCTATAGCTCCAGTTATAACCCAATAATCGAAAGGTGTTCCAGTTTGAATTGAACCAGCATCTCTTCTCTAAGTTTAGTCCTCTTTTTGTCTCTTCACTTTCAATAGTTAATTACATCAATCAATCCTTTGAATTGTGAGATATACCTGTATTAAAAATAAGCATTTATCATAAATTAAAGATATCTTATATTATCAGACTTGTTATTATAAAACATGTTTTAGTTAGGGAATTTAATGATACTTTAGTGCAATATGATGATATAAAGCCTTAATGAGAATGCACTTTTAAGTACTAATCACACCCCCAACCAGCTTATTGCTAGTCCCTAGTAATCAAAGCGTTAAAATAGACAAACAATTTGCAAGTTCCACGAAGCAAGGCATTCATCATTTAACTTCCATTAATCTATCCAAATAAATAAACTCTCATTAAATTTATATATCTGTTTCATACTTTTTAAACAAGATATTAATAAACCTTCTTTTTATGTGTTCAATGTATGAAAACATGGATGATGGAGCTTTTATTGGAAGAAAACAATATTTTGTTCCAATGTTTTTCTAAGGTTAACTTCCTTGGGTTGGAATTATTATCTTTTTTTTTCTTTTTTTTTGGTATATATACATATAACTTAAAACACAATGCATTCTTAACCCATATAACGAGCTTTTAGGCTAATGACTCCCATACCAGTTAGTCTTAGGGCATCAGGTGTTGAGACACCCCTTCGAGCTTAGTAACTCGAGTTGCAGATACTAAAATGTAAATAGTGCAATGTTTGATTCCCTTAAGCTTTCTCCTCAACCCATGTAACAAGCACTAGGCCAATAGCTCCCAAGTCAGTTGACTTTAGGGTACTAGGTGTTAAAACACCCCTTCGGGCTTAATTGCTTAAGTCAAGGAAGCTACGAAACCAAACTTATCTACTTTTTTTATTTATTCATTTTATTATCAATTTGTTTTTTTTTTGTTTTTTTTTTAATACTATATACTATCCATTTCCCTTAGTTGTTACCTTTAACAAAAGAACATGAATAATGTAATAATCCAATGTGCAACCCACAATCATATGTTAAAGTGTGTGTGTGAAAATGAAGGTTTAAGAATACTTGTTAAATGAGTATATGAGCAAAATCAAGTGATAACAATGCGAGAGTTTGTAAACCTGAATATTTGAAGAAGTATTATGATAGACCTTGTTAAGAATGTTTACTAAAATGCGTCTCAAGAGTCATTAAAATTCCTCCTTTACTCTGTTATCCTAGTAACAACAGGTTTGCAAATGGTTTTAATAATAGAAAACACAGTTAGTTAATTTTTTTTTTAATATCAACTGCTACCCTCTCCCCCCAACCAAAACGAGACATTGTCCTCAATGTTCTAAGACAGAAAGATAGAGTATAGAAGACATCACCTGAAATATCGACTACTGACAAACCTGAAACACACTTAAACAAATATAAGAAACAACAAAACACAAATATTATGCTATTAATAAAACCAAAAGACAAAAGTTTTCACAAACTAAGGCTCAAATCCAATCTAAGCTTTTTACGGTGTTCCGTGATTGACCAATTGAGACGACTCATAGAGGAATCAACTACAAGGATGAAAGATTGAAGTTCATCAATCAATTGCTCAACAATAGCAGCAAAGATAAGGATTTGTCGCGCTGAAAATGTTAGAAATTGTTGTTCCACAACATGATCAAGAAAAGACAGTAAAGTATTATAAAAACCATTAACATTTAGCAAACCTATAGGTTTCTGATGAATGTTCAGTTGAGCCCAAGAGGAAATATGAAATATCTCTTCTAAAGTGCCCAAACCACCTGGTAAAGCAATGAAGGCGTCAGCATGGTTAAACATTATAGACAGTCGTTCAGACATTGTGGACACCTGTAATTCCTCTTTGACTGTTTTTCCAATGATGTCCCATTCGGCTAAAGCTTTGGGGACGAACCCCAAAACTTGACTGCCTCTTAAAAATACAGTTATTGACACCCCCCCCCCATTAACCCAAGGCTGCCTCCCCTATAAACTAAATGAATCTTTCTCTCAGCTAGTACCAGACCAAGATGATTTCCTGATTCTAAAAACTCTTTCTTTCCCGGGACTGGATCCACCAAAAACACAAATATTTTTTACTTTAGGAATAGATGAACCTGCCATTTCTACACGCTTTTATAACTGTTGAATGTATGGGTTGAGTAGAAATGAAGGGAAGGAAGAGAAGATTTTATAGATGAGAAATTGAAAATGCAATCATACCACCTATATATAGGCTAGCTGGAGTCTCACTCTCTCTCTTTCTTTTGTTTTTTTTTTCATTTTTTTTAAAAACATGTGTATGTACAAGCAGTTGTGATTGTGGCTCACATCTTCTCTTGGTTTTACGTCCAAGAATGGCTTAAACGCCCTTTAAAGGTCGGGGATAGGCTTCCCATTCAGTTTTCTTAAAAACTGACAAACAGGGTCTTTTTTAGTCAGATTCCCAAGACTAAGTCAATCATGTTCTTTATGAAAATGAGGTCATAAATCATGAATTGCACAATGCACATCTCCACTAGGAGGCGTCTCAAGAGTTAATAGAAGATTATCTAAAGACTCGTTACTCAGGCCATCCTTAATGAATTGTATTATATCTTCACGGTTTATAGATACCATTCCTAAAGAACGACATTTTGCATTACAAGTCCATCTGGCACATAGGTGATAGAATTTCATTCATTTTGCACGGCGTTTCTTTGCAAAAGTGCTTTTACCTGTCTCAGGCATGTATGAAATAAAAGTATTGGAAGACTCACCTGATAATCAGACCTTTGCTTCAATCATCCAGCGAATATCTTCAGGAATTCCATGGTTCATTAACAACCTCAATCTTTCACACCTAGCATGGTAAATTTTTGTAATCGCATTCTAAGGCAGAGCGGGAAAATACTTTTTCAATTTTTCAAGAGTGGTGTCCATTTTTCAAAAGAGAAGTGGAGAAGAGATGCAAAGAAAAGAGAAGGAACAAGGAATTGAACAAATATATACAAAGATATCAGTTATTATGGGAAACTGAAAGAACCGACTTAAGAGTCACGAAGTACCATTATTTGCCATTTAACCGGGATTGGAGAAAGACTAGCAAAACAAGAGTCATACCAAAAAGAAACACAAAAACAATGTGAGAAAAACAAAACAATCAACCTTTATATACAGGATCATTCAAACCAATGGATTCAATTTCACTAGGAAAATTATCAAAGTAAGCTTCCAAACGATGTCCATTTACCTTAAAAACATTGCCATTCTTTGGATTCTCAATATCAAAGGCCCCATAAGGATACACATGTTTCACAATAAACGGATCGCTCCATCTTGATCTTAGCTTTCCAAGAAATAAATGGAGTTGAGAATTATAAAGCAAAACTTTTTGACCAACATCAAATGTTTTTCTCAAGATTCTCTTATCATGAAACTCTTTGATTCTTGCTTTATGAATTTTTGAATTCTCATATGCATCATTTCTTATTTCCTCAAGCTCATTTATTTGTAACTTACGCAGCTGGCTAGCATCATCCAGGTTTGAATTGAAAGTTTTAATAGCCCAATAAGCTTTGTGTTCAAGTTCCACAGGCCAATGACAAGGTTTTCCATAAACCAACCTATAAGGTGACATACCTAATGATGTTTTAAAAGCAGTTCGATAAGCCCAAATTGCATCATTAAGTCTTAAAGACCAGTCCTTCCGATTAGGGTTCACTGTTTTTTCCAAGATTTGTTTGATCTCCCTATTATCAAGTTCTACCTGTCCATTTGTCTGGGGTGATAAGGGGTGGCAACTTTGTGTGTGATTCCATATTTCTTCATTAAAGACTCAAATGGCTTGTTACAGAAATGTGTTCCATCATCACTTATCATGGCCCGAGGGATTCCAAATCGACTCAAAATATTTTCTTTCAAAAACTTGATCATTGTTTTATGATCATTGTTACGACTTGGAATTGCCTCTATCCATTTTGAAACATAGTCTACTGTGACTAATATGTACACAAAACCAAATGATGGAGGAAATGGACCCATGAAATCTATACCCCAACAGTCAAAGATTTCAATGACAAGAATAGTATTTAAAGGCATCATGTGACATTTTGAAATAAATCCTAACTTTTGACAATTTTCACAAGTTTTGCAAAATGCATGCGTGTCTTTAAACATGGTGGACATTGTAAGATTTTTGCAGTTGTCTTTCTTAATGAGAAATGACCCCCACATGCCTCATGTTGCGATGTCGCGGTCATACAAATTAATTACCCTAGCTTAAAACACACAAGATAGTATAGAGCAAGCAAGGGGTCGATCCCACGAGGAAGTTTCAAGTCAGATTTTTATGTTGTACGTTATGTAATTGGGGGGATTTGGTTTGTGATTATCTAAACTATGGCAGCAATTAAACTAGCAAACAAAATCAATTAAAACCGAAACTTATCAAGAAAACAAACCTTGGTCGCAAGCACACATCCACCTACGGAAATTAGAACCGATCCTTGAAACGAAAATTGCAGTTTATGTTCTGAAATTTTATCTTTTCTTAACGTTGATTAATTAACGGATCCGCCGTATAACTAATCCTAACCAACAACCAATCAAAGTGTCCGCAGCTTGTGTCACTTTGTTCAAATGTTCTCCCTAAGTTCAATAACGTAGTTCCGCCACAATTATCAAGCTTAGTTGCTTCACAAGTTCATATATCACAACTCCGGTTTTGATATTAAACTTAGCAATAGATTGTTCACAACAATAACTTAGAGTCCGCTCTAGCAATCATCAACAACAATCATAGGAAATATGCATAGGAAAACAATCATACTCATTCATAACATAAACTGAAAATAAAAGGAAGAATAAATCTCACGGTTCTTGAAATCCGAAGGTTTGTTGTGTCCTTGCAACCAAGAAAAGAGCTTAGCCTTGCATAACTATTGAACTACTACTTCTAAAGAATGAAAAGAGCATGATTTTTGGGTTTGTAGAGGAGAGAATTTGTGTTTATTCTCTGCTGGCTGCTGCCTCCTTCTGCTCTCCCTCTTTTCTTTTTATATGCTAAGAAACCCTAGTCTCTATTTTACAAAATAGTCCTTCCTTAAGTTGGCAGTTTACATTCAAGTACTTCAATAACTATTTTTCCTAAAAAGAAGAAATAGCCTTGCATGAAATCTTCAAGCTCTGACTTAGAGGAGCTAAATTGCTGATATAAAAACTTGGATGTCGGTTAAGATGCTTCGGAATGTAATTTGGACTCGTTTCTTCATGAAACCTGTTTGCTGGCAGAATTCAGTTGTCATCTTTGGAAAATCATATATCCCTCATATGACATCGTTTTTGGCTGAAATTTGGAGCGTGGATAGGTCTTTGAATTAGGAATCCAAGCAAATTGAGTTTGCATCAATTTGACTTCTGTAGCTCCAGATATTAAATTTTGAATGGCCAAAGGTCAACACTGGCAGAATGCGAGATTTGACTTTGCAGGATGTGATTTCCATACTCTTTCTCTTTTTATTTTTCTTGCATTACACTTCCAGAAAGGTATGGATGTTAGCTTTTTAGTGCCACTGGAATCACTTCATTTCGATCTCTAGAACTCACGCTCTGCACAAAACATCGACTGAACGTCAAATCTGCCAATTATCTCCAATTTACTCCTTTTTGTATCTTTCATCCAAAAGTACCTTCAAAACATAAAACAAAGAATATCAAGACATTTTATATATAAAACATGGACAAAACATTAGGTAGATGTGGGTGAAACTATCGAATAATATGGTTACATCACCTCAGAATGACAAAATTTAATGACACTACTTACCTCATTATCGGGAATGCATCTTCGAAATATTTGATCATGACAATATTTGAATAAAGGTCATCCCAATAAAAGTTCTTCACTTCGTTCAAGAACTTTCTTTTGTCTTGGGTACTCCAATGAGCTGGCAAATGTCCTGAAACAAGAAAATTAATAATATTAGCAAACCAAGGCATTGTAGAGACAGAAAGTAAAGATTCATCAGGAAAGTAGTCATTGATTGGTGTGATGTCAGATCTCGAATCAGTTGTCAATCTTGACAAATGATCCGCAACAACATTTTCGGTGCCTTTCTTATCCTTGATTGTGATATCAAATTCTTGAAGTAACAAAATCCAACGCACCAATCTAGCCTTAGAATCCTTCTTAGAAAGAAGATATTTCAACGCTGCATGGTTGCTAAAAAGAACAACAGGTGAGCCAACAAGATAAGATCTGAATTTTTCACATGCAAATACTACTGCAAGTAATTCCTTTTCAGTGGTAGTGTAATTCATTTGAGCACTATTTAAAGTTTTACTTGCATAGTAAATCAAATAGGGTTTTTTATCTTTTATTTGTCCTAAAACAGCACCCACGACATAATCACTAGCATCACACATTATTTCAAAAGGTAATGACCAATCAGGAGGTTGAATGACAAGAGCAGAAGTAAGCAAGTTTTTAAGTTTAACAAAAGCTTCTTCACAATGTTCAGTCCATTCAAAAACATTATCCTTTGTTAGAAGGTTACACGATGGCTTAGATATTACACTAAAATATTTGATAAACCTTCTATAAAAACCAGCATGTCCTAAGAATGATCTAACATTTTTAACAGAATTTAGTGTTGGCAAGTTAACAATTAACTCGATTTTAGATTTGTCAACCTCAATTCCTATTGATGAAACAATGTGACCAAGTACAATGCCGTTTGTTACCATAAAATGACATTTTTCCCAATTCAGCATAAGACTCTTCTCTTCACACCTGTTCAAAACCTTTTCTAAGTTATTTAAACAATCATCAAATGAATCACCAAAAATAGAAAAATCATCCATAAAAATCTCAAGAAAACGTTCAACCATATCACTGAATATGCTAAGCATGCATCTTTGAAACGTGGCTGGTGCATTACATAATCCAAAAGGCATCCTTCGGTATGCAAACATACCAAATGGACATGTGAAAGTAGTTTTCTCTTGATCTTCAAATGCAATTTCAATTTGGTTATAACTTGAATAGCCATCTAGAAAACAATAAAATTCATGACCTACAACTCTTTCTAGAATTTAATCCATGAAAGGTAAAGGAAAATGATCTTTTCTAGTCATTGAATTAAGTTTCCTATAGTCAATGCGCATGCGCCAACCAGTAATAGTCCTAGTTGGAATTAACTTATTTTTCTCATTTGTTATCACAATAACTCCAGACTTTTTAGGTACAACTTGGGTAGGACTTACCCATTTGCTGTCAGAAATAGGATAAATGATTCCATTATCTAGAAGCTTAATGACTTCATTCCTCACTACTTCTTTCATATTAGGATTAAGCCTTCGTTGCATTTCTCTAGAGGGTTTATCATTTTCCTCCAAATAAATCTTGTGTGTGCAAATCAAAGGACTAATTCCTTTTATATCAGCAATGGTCAATCCTAATGCATTTTTGTGCATTTTCAAAGTCTGTAAAAACTTACCTTCTTTATGAACATTAAGTTTGGAAGAAATTATTACCGGAAAAGTTTCATTTTCTCCCAAAAATGAGTATTTGAGATTAAATGGTAACGGCTTCAAATCGGGTTTTGGTGGTTGAACACTTGAAGGTATGGACTCAATTGATCGTGGTGGCAATTCCTCAATTTTTGGTCTCCAACTATTTGACTTTGATTCTTCCTGAAAATAAACCATTTGCAAATCTTCAGATTCATTAAACTCAGTTTCACTGGAAGAATTTTCAAATTGATCATAAATTATTTTTTCAATAAAATCTACTTCCTGTAAATCATTATCATCTCCAGGTTACTTGCAAATGTTAAAAACATTCATCTCCAATGTCATGTTTTCAAAAGATAACTTCATCACTCCATTCCTATAATTTATCAATGCATTAGAAGTTGCAATAAATGGACGTCCTAAAATAACAGGAATTGAATTGCATGCTTCAACAGGTTTTGTATCCAAGACAATAAAATCTACAGGAAAGATGAATTTATCAACTTGTACTAACACATCTTCAACTATTCCCCTAGGCACTTTTACAGATCTATCAGCAAGTAAAAGAGTTACAGAAGAAGGTTTTAACTCACCTAGATTGAGACTTTGAAAAATCGAATATGGAAGTAAATTTACACTAGCTCTAAGATCAAGTAAAGCTCTGTCAATTTTATGTTCTCCAATAAAGCAAGAAATTGTAGGACAACCAGGGTCTTTATATTTCAAAGCATTATTGTTTTGAAGAATGGCACTTACTTGTTCGGCTAAGAAGGCTTTCTTTTTCACATTCAGTTTTCTCTTCACAGTGCACAGATCTTTCAAAAATTTAGCATAAGACGGTACCTGTTTAATAGCATCTAACAAAGGTATATTGATCCTTACCTGTTTGAAAGTTTCAAAGATTTCATAATTGTGATTGACTTTCCTTTGTTTGGTCATGGCATGAGGAAATGGAAGTGCTGGTGGGGAATCAGTCTCCTCCTTGTAATGTTCAGGTTCAACCCTTTCCTTACCCTCAGAGACTAACTCATCTTCTTTCTCACAAGGTTCAAGAATGGGTTTTTCAATAACCTTACCACTGCGGAGAGTAGTGATTGATTTGACTTGATCCATATGTTGGCTTCCAGAACTACTTGCACTTGAATTGTATTGCCCATTGGGATTTTGCTGTGGTTGAGATGGAAACTTACCTTTCTCCTGAAAACTGAGAGTAGATGTGAACTTTGCAAGATTATCTTTCAAATCAGCCATGGTTTGAGCATTTTGAGTGTTGATTGTCTCTTGCTTTTCAATGAATGCATGCAGTGTTTCCTCAAGATTTCTTCTAGCAGGGGGAACATAAGGAGGTGCATATCCATGAGAATTTTGGAAATTATGGTGTGCTTGATTAGTACTTAAAAGTGCATTCTCATTAAGGCTTTATATCATCATATTGCACTAAAGTATCGTTAAATTCCCTAACTAAAGCATGTTTTATAATAACAAGTATGATAATATAATATATCTTTAATTTATGGTAAATGCTTATTTTAAATGCAGCTATATCTCACAATTCAAAGGATTGATTGATGTGATTAACTATTGAAAGTGAAGAGACAAAAAGAGAACTAGGCTAAGAGAAGAGATGCTGGTTCAATTCTAAACTGGAACACCATTCGGTTATTTGATCATAAATGGAGTTGTAGAACTCGGATTTAGGTCCACTTTATATGGATGGAAAGATAAGACATAGACCTAAAACTTTCATGAAGGGTCCAAGACTCAATTTTGTCGTTTTCAAGTTCAAATCTTAGCTACAACGGAGAAGTCGGAACCTGTCCTGCAGCTCAAACACTGTTCGGTTTTCAGCTCATATCTTGAGTTCTAGAAGTCCAAATGAGCTCTGGTTTTTTTTGTTGGAAAGCTGAGACAATTGCCCACAGCTTTCATGGAACAAAGGGCTCAAATTCTGATGTTAGCAATGACGTTTTGGCCAGCCAACAATATTAAAAATCAGCCAACAATATCAAGAACCAGCAGCCAACAATATCAAAAATCTGCCAACAATATCAAGAACCAGCAGCCAACAATGTCAAAAACCAGCCACCAAATCAATGGTAGCCTACCAATCAATAGTTCTGAATCTTAGCCTATAAAAGGAGGCATTTGCCATGTATTTAGTCATATATTATTTTTCATATCAAAATCATGTTCTTGTTTTCTCTCTTTATATCTTTGTAATGTTCAAGTTTTCTTTCATGCTATATTAATCTCTTGTTTATGCTTTTTCATTTTATTTCCTATAATTAGTTAACTTATATCATGTTTATGTTCTTATGTTGTTTATTTATGTTTTTCTTCTTCATTATGTTTAGCTAAGTTAATTATGTCAAGGTGAAAAGGTTGTACTAATGGTGTTAGAATAGGTATAATATAAACTCAACATGGACTTTAATGTTTATATCCAAGAAAAATTGTTATTAGCATGTCTTATCTTTTTATCTTACTAATCCTTAATACCTTGCTTGTTAAATAGTTAATCTAGATTTGTGTTGTATAACACTTGGTACATCAAATGCTTGATCCTTCATAGTTTTCGGCCGACATCGTTGTTATGATAGGAACTTGATTTGTTGTTAACATAAGCTAGCAACATGAATGCCTGATGATATTTATAAGTATGGTGTTACTTAGACAAGATAATTAATATGATCATGTTAATACTTTATAACGAGCCATTAATGATAAATCATCCGATTAGAACCTCCTTTGTGTGTGGTTTCTAGTTGAGTAATAAAAAGAGTTTATATTATATTTATTTGAAATACCATTAGTGAATCCTCTAACCTTGACATTTGTTTTTATCATTGTTTAATCCTTACATTAATCTTCCATCTCAAAGTTCTCATTAATTTCTTCCTCTTCTTCTTTTTATTATTATTATTATTACTACTATTACTACTACTACTACTACTATTAATATTATTACTATTATTACTATTACTATTATTATTATTATTATTATTATTATTATTATTATTATTATTATTTACACTCTTGTTATATGTTATGTACGTTAAGTATGCTCTGTGTTTGATCAAGGATCCTGACATTGTTGGTCTTGCCTTGTTCATTCGCATCAGAAATATGTTTATATTATATAATATATCTCTTTGATCTTTTCATAAAATCAGTATATAGGCTGGAAACCTGTGACCCGATCTTTTAGATCATTCTCAGGTATAACAACGCCACGTACTGAGTATTATTATTATTATTATTATTACTATTATTATTATTATTATTGTTATTATTGTTGTTGTTGTTGTTGCATTGTTATTTATAATTTATACAATTAACCTCTCTGTGGTTCGACCCCGGTCTTGCCGGGTTATTTATTACTTCGACACTCCTGCACTTGGGAGAAGACATCAATCTTTTGGTCGTGTCAGTGCTTGAAATGGTGGCTGTGAAGTTTGTGCATTATTGTTACCACTCTTCAACTGAAATTTGGGTGATTTCTCCAACCAGGGTTGTACGTTTGCGAGTATGGGTTATGACTTGGCTTTTGGAAACTATTTAAAGCATTGGTTTATTTATGGAGACATTCCTTAAAAGAAGACGAAGTTGGACAATCATTGGTTGAGTGTTTATTAGTTTCACAAATTTGACACACAATTTCTTGAACAGATTTTAATTTACCACTCTTTTTTAATTCTAGTGCCTCACAAATTTGACACTCTTATTTATAATTTTAACTTTTCTAACTAAAGATGCAAATTTGGCTTGGAGGTCATGATCTTCCCTAAAGTTGTACATACCTCCACTAGATGTATGAGGTTGAGTTTTACCTGGTGCCTCACAAGTGCCTGTAGTGTCCCGATTTTGAGCATTTTCAGCTAGCAAGTCTAGGTATTCCATTGCTTCATCAGGGTCTTTATCTTCAAAAGTTTCATTGCACATCAATTCCACCATTTGCCTATCTTTAGGTGTTAACCCTTCATAAAATTGTGAAACCAATCTCCATGTTTTAAAACCATGATGAGGACATGTATTAAGCAAGTCTTTATACCTATCCCAACACTTGTAAAATGTTTCTCCTGGTTTTTGAGTGAAAGTGGTGATTTGTCTTTTGAAAGAGTTTATTCTATAAGAAAGGAAAAACTTCTTTAAAAACTGTTGTTGCATTTCATCCCAAGCACGAATGGATCCTGACCTAATATTTTGTAGACATGTTTTAGCTTTATCTTTTAATGAAAAAGAAAAAAGCTTTAATCTGATGGTGTTCATGC
The DNA here is from genome assembly GCF_000002775.5 of Populus trichocarpa. Lineage (NCBI taxonomy): Eukaryota > Viridiplantae > Streptophyta > Magnoliopsida > Malpighiales > Salicaceae > Populus > Populus trichocarpa. Next base: position 13,996,854 of record NC_037289.2, on the reverse strand, counting down.
TACAATTTAAGTCATTATAGGTGTTACAAACTTCTTCAAATTCTCTTAAATGCAAGTATGGATTTTCTAATTCTAAGCCATGAAAAGTGGGTAAAAGTTGAATAATATCTGGCTTAAAATTAAAATGAGATGCATCAGGAGGAAAAACAATACATGATGGTGCACTTGTTCTTATTGGATTCATATGATCTCTAAGTGTTCTAACACGATTATTCTCATTATTCTCATTATGAATTGACTGGTTATCTTCTTCGGCCATGTTTTCTGAAGAAAATGAGGATTTCCTAGAAAGTCTATCACTTAATGTACGTGTCCGAACTCTCATGCAAGTACAAAAGAAAAGAAAAAGAATAAGAACAAAAATTAGAAAAACAAATAAAAGAAAAAACAAAAGAAAATAAAAGAAATATATAATTTATACAATACTTACCTCCCCGACAACGGCGCCAAAAACTTGACACGATCAAAGAGTTGATGTCTTATCCCAAGTGCAGAAGTGTCGAAGTAATAAATAATCCGGCAAGACCGGGGTCGAACCACAAAGAGGTGAATTATATAAATTACAAATAATAAAATGATATTGATGTTGAAGAGAACTTTGAGATGTAATATTGATGTAAGGATTAAACAATGATAAAACAGATGTCAAGGTTAGAGGATCCACTAATGATATTTTAAATAAATATAATATAAACTCTTTTTATTACTCAACTGGAAACCACACACAAAGGAGGTTCCAATCGAATGATCTATCGTTATTAGCTCATTATAAATTATTAACATGATCATATAATTAATCATCTTATCTAAGTAACACCATACTTATAAATATCATCAGGCATTCATGTTGCTAGCTTATGTTAACAACAAATCAAGTTCCTATCATAATAACGATGCCGGCCGAAGAATATGAAGGATCAAGCATTTGATGTACCAAGTGTTATACAACACAAATCTAGATTAATCATTTAACAAGCAAGGTATTAAGAATTAGTAAGATAAAAAGATAAAACATGTTAATAACAATCTTTCTTGCATATAAACATTAAAGTCCATGTTGAGTTTATATTATACCTATTCTAACACCACTAGTGAAACCTTTTCACCTTGACATAATTAACTTAGTTAAACATAATGAAGAAGAAAAACATAAATAAACAATATAAGAACATAAACATGATATAAGTTAACTAAGTATAGGAAAGGAAATGAAAAAAGCATAAACAAGAGATTAATGAAAGCAAAACTTAAGCATTACAAAAATATAAAGAGAGAAAGCAAGAAGATGATTTTGATCTGAAAAATAAGATGACTAAATACATGGCAAATGCCTCCTTTTATAGGCTAAAATTCAGAACTATTGATTGGTTGACTAAGAAAATAGTTGGTGGCCAACCATTGATTTGATGGCTAGTTTTTGACATTGTTGGCTGCTGGTTATTGATATTGTTGGCTGGCCCAAACGTCATTGATAACATCAGATTTAGAGCCCCTTGAACTTATGAAAGTTTTAGGTCTATGTCTTAGCTTTCCATACATATAAAACAGACCTAAATCCAAGGTCTACAGCTCCAGTTATAACCCAATAATCAAATGGTGTTCCAGTTTGAATTGAACCAGCATCTCTTCTCTAAGTTTAGTTCTCTTTTTGTCTCTTCACTTTCAATAGTTAATTACATCAATCAATTCTTTGAATTGTGAGATATACCTGTATTAAAAATAAGCATTTACCATAAATTAAAGATATCTTATATTATCAGACTTGTTATTTGTAAAACATGTTTTAGTTAGGGAATTTAATGATACTTTAGTGCAATATAATGATATAAAGCCTTAATGAGAATGCACTTTTAAGTACTAATCATAGGGTATCCTCATCATTTTCAGAAAATATGGCCGAAGAAGATAACCAGTCACTTTATAATGAGAATAATAAGAATAATCATGTTAGAACACTGAGAGACCACATGAATCCAACAAGAATAAGTGCACCCTCATGTATATTTTTCCCTCCTGATGCATCTCACTTTAATTTTAAGCCAGACATTATTCAACTTTTGCCTTCTTTTCATGGCTTAGATCTAGAAAATCTATACTTGCATTTGAGAGAATTTGAAGAAGTTTGTAACACTTATAATGACTTAAATTGTAGCATGAACACTATTAGATTAAAGCTTTTTTCTTTTTCATTAAAAGATAAAGCTAAAACATGGCTACAAAATCTTAGGTCAGGATTCATTCATGCTTGGGATGAAATGCAACAATAGTTTTTAAAGAAGTTTTTTCCTTCTCATAGAACAAACTCTTTCAAAAGACAAATCACCACTTCACTCAAAAACTAGGAGAAACATTTTACCAATGTTGGGATAGGTATCGAGACTTGCTTAATACCTGTCCTCATCATGGTTTTAAAACATGGAGATTGGTTTCACAATTTTATGAAGGGTTAACATCTAAAGATAGGCAAATGGTGGAATTGATGTGCAATGGAACTTTTGAAGATAAAGACCCTGATGAAGCAATGGAATACCTAGACTTGCTAGCTGAAAATGCTCAAAATTGGGACACTACAGGCACTTGTGAGGCACCAGGTAAAACTCAACCTCATACATCTAGTGGAGGTATGTACAACTTTAGGGAAGATCATGACCTCCAAGCCAAATTTCAATCTTTAGCTAGAAAAGTCAAGGCACTTGAATTTAAAAAGAGTTGTCAATTAAAATCTGTTCAAGACATTGTGTGTCAAATCTGTGAAACAAACGAACATTCAACCAATGATTGTCCAACTTTGCCTTCTTTCAAGGAATGTCTCCATCAACAAGCCCATGTTTTAAACAGTTTCCAAATGCCCAATCATAACCCATACTCGCAAACGTACAATCCTGGTTGGAGAAATCATTCAAATTTCAGTTGTAAGAGTGGTAACAATAATGGACAAACTTCACAACCATCATTTCAAGCCCACCATAATTTTCAAAATTCTCAAGGATATGCACCTCCTTATGCTCCCCCCTCCTAGAAGAAATCTTGAGGAAACATTGCATGCATTTATTAAAAAGCAAGAGACAATCAACACTCAACACTCAACATGCTCAAACCATGACAGATTTAAAAGATACTCTTGCAAAATTCACATCTGCTCTCAGTTTTCAAGAAAAAGGTAAGTTTCCATCTCAACCACAGCAAAATCCCAAAGGGCAATATAATTCTAAAATCTTTGAAACTTTCAAACAGTTAAGGATCAATATACCTTTGTTTGATAAAAAAAGAAAGCTAAAAATAAAAACTTAAAAGAAAATATAAAAAAACATCAAATTCTCTCCCTCACTCACAAAAAACCCTAAACCTATTTTGTTACTCCTTGTAGCCTCCAGCGAGCTTCACCTCCAGCAGCAACCTATCCTTCTTCCAGCAGCAACACCAGCCTCCTCTTAGAAACAGCCCCAGCAGCGAGCAACCTTTTCTCCATCGTGACTAGCCTTAAACTTCCTACTGTCCAGCAACGCCAGTCCTGCACCTCATACTGACCAGCATTAGCCTTCCATTTCTAGCATCAGTAGCAGCTCCTCCACATCTCAACTGATGTTGCTCCATCTCTTTTCTTCACTATGACCAGCCCTACACCAAGCATTCAGCAGCAGCCCCGTAAACTCCCACTAGCAGCAACAACTCTTCTTCTCAGCCACGCCAGCCTCTAGCGCTGCCATCAGCGACCACCCTTTGCGTCAGCAACACCCTTGAACCATAACAGCCTGGCCACGCTACCAACAAGGAGAACCATCATCTACACCGAACCACTCCCTCTCCTCTACCAGCACAACCCCACACACGGTGCCTCCACGATCAGCCTTCACACCAATTATTCCCAATCGTAAGATACACCACCAAATCTCCTTCATCATCCTCTACGAGCTTTACACATCAACAACCTCTTCCTCCAACCACAAGCCATAACAGCAAGGACATCACAAGCATTTCCATCCAGCTCCTTCATCCCCCATTTTCTTTTCACCAACCATAAGCCATAACAAGCACTACCATTGTTCATGTCCAATAGCTTCCTCTTCCCCAGCCATCGCAACTCCTCACCAGCAACCTCTATTGCACCAGCAACAACTCCAGCCAACTACGACATCACCAACCAAAGGTGCACCTCCTCTCCTCTATTTTAGCCGTGAACAGCAGCAGCAGAGATGGTTCCTCCCAGACCAGCAACGACTCTTGCACCTTCAACCTCCAGTCAGCAGCGACAACACCAACTAAAGGTACACTTCATTTCCTCCCAGACCAACATCATGAGCAACAACGGACTCCACCAGCATCTCTACCATCTTCGCATCAGGCCAGAAACGGCAGCAGGCACCTCCCCAAGCCAGGTAAGCTTTCTTCTCCCATCTTCATTTTAATTACCCCCTCTTGTACAAGCATGCAGAACGTGAATTATAATTCACGTTAATTCACGTTCCGCGAGTTGTTGCACAACTTAGTCGGGCTAGTAACCAAGTTGTGTGGGCTAGATCAACCCAGCCGGTATAGCTAGTTGGACTGAGTTTAACCTATTTTTATTTATTTTTTAAAGAAAAGAAGTAAATGTTGGGCCATGTGTTGGTACAATCAAATCGGGCTGAGCTTTGATCTCGAGCCAACCTTTAGACTAAATGTGTGTTTACCAAACACACACCCTAATATCTTTTCCTTTAGCTTTAATTTGTTTTATATTTGTGTGTTTAGCCAAATAAAACCTTAAAAATTTCAAAAATTCTAAAAAATTCAAGGATCATTCTGGAATTATTTGTGGGTCCCTCATGTCTTTTTCTAGCAATTTTACCAAATATCATATCTTAGACTTATATTATAAGATATGGACCCAGTATTCAAAAAACCTTATTTATCTCCAAAAATCTCAAAAAAAATTCAAAAAACAAAAAAAAATCTTTATTTCTAAAACACAAAAATATGTTTCTTTTTAAGTATTTCACTTAATATCGGGGCTGCAGACTTGTATTGTAAAATGTTGACCCGATATTAAGAGTATATGTTTTTCACCGAAATTTTCAAAAATTCAAAAAAATCCTAAGAAAATTCCTCATTTCAACAATACAAAAAATATGTTTTATTTGATGTGCATATGGTCATATTCTAAAATTTTCATGCATATTTTGTACGAAAAAAAATTCAATTTTCCTCATACTTTGAAAAATACAAAAAAAATCAGTTAAGCTTTTTTTTCTCTCATCTTTATTTTAATCACCCCCTCTTGTATAAGCATGCAAGACATGAATTATAATTCATGTTCTACAAGTTATTGCACAACTTCATCACTAGGTTGGGTTAGTGACCAAGTTGTATGGGTTAGATCAAGCCTAATCCTTTTTTTTTTTTAAGAAAAGAAGCAAATGTTGGGTCGCCTGTTGGCCCAACCAAACCGGGCTGAGCTTGGGCCTCGGGCCCAACAAGCCCAATCTTTAGGTTATGGGTGTGTTTACCAAACAAACCCTTAAAAGTATTAAAAATACCTGATTTTTCTCCAAAAATCTCATAAAACAATAAAAAAACTAAAAAAAATCTTTATTTCAAAAACAAAAAAAATATGTTTCTTTTCAAAGATTTCACTTCATATCAGGGCTATAGACTTATACTATAAGATATTGATCTGGTATTAAGAATATTTGTTTTTCGCTGAAATATTCAAAAATTCCAAAAATTTCTAAAAAAATTCCTTTTTTCAACAATAAAAAATATATGTTTTTATTTGGTGTGCATACAACCAGATTCTAAAATTTTAATGCATATTTTATATAAAAAAAAATAAAAATTGCATTTTTCGTCATACTTTGAAAAATATATAAAAAAAATCAGTTAATGGGTATTACAATAAGTTTGCGATTATCTATTAGAATTTGGCCAAATTTTTAAATAAAAACTATTTTTTATTTATTGGCCTTTAAGATAGTTAGGTTTTAATCTGATAAAATAAGAATATCCTTACTAAGGAGAACTTTTCTTAAACTTTAGACAAACTTTTATTAAACTTTAGAATGACTAGGTTTTAGTTTGATGAAATAAGGATCTCTTTACTGAAGAGGATTTTTCTCGAATCTTAGATAGACTAACGAATAGAAACATGACTTAGAATAAACAACAATGCAGTTTACAAGGTAGGGTGCATTAGGGGTGATACATCTTTTCCTTGCACAACTAGTCCTCCTACCCGGTTATGCAAACCATTAAGTTTTCTAATGACTATAATATCATGTAACAACTTTCTTTTTTTACTGATAAAGAACAAGAATTCATTGTCATTTCTACCCATATCTATCCTGATAACCCTGACTTGGAAGGATGATTGTCACAACGTCGTCCACATGCGACACCAAATATTTTTATCAAATATTATTTAAATTAGATCTAATTATTATACCAATTGTGTTTGGGAAGATAACTACTGCCACATGTAACTTGGCAATGAACTGCAATGTAATACCCATTACCTTATCTAGTATCTTAAATGCATATGGTTTTTATATTTAACATAAGGGTCTTATTAAATTTTATTTGAATGTGTTTTTTTAGAAAATAGTTTTAGTCTTCATCTTTGGTTTTCTTATTTATTCTAAAAATATTTCTTCATGGAAAATCTTAAATAATAATTATTAGTACAAATTTCTCAAAATAAAAAGTAAGATCCTTGCTTATTTTACCTTAAAAATAATAAAAGAAATGAATATAAAAAACCAGATGAACAAACACGGAGAATTTTAAAAGCAACTTTTTTTTTAATGTTTTCTAGTTTTTCATAGAATTGAAATATTAGAAAACACATTTTTCCAATAAAATAATTTTTATTTTAATTAGTAAACATGTTTTCTTTTTTTTTCTTAAAATCTTTCTTAAAAAAAAAATCCATTAATAAACACAACCCTAGAGTTTTATGTTTTTTTTTTTCTAATTCCTTGCTAAAGGCCATAATTTCTCAAAGTTTGTTATAATTTATGTATTTTTGCTATGATGTATTGATATTTCTTTAATTAATAAAATATTTTTTATCAATTTTTAAAAAAACACACCAAGAACAAAACATGTCAATATGTCATCATATTGTTTTTAAAAAATTTGTTAGTTCATTATTCATGTTTCGTAATGAATTAACTTAAAAACTTCAAGGGATTTTTTTATGGTTAAAAAAGGTATTTTACTTTCTTTTATTTCTTGAATTAAAAAAATTAAGATCGACACTTAGACGAAGATATTCTTTTGAATACATCAAACTGATATGAGAGAGTGCTTTTAAGATCAATCGAGTAAGAACTTGGTCTTTAATGACATGTAAGTTGAATAGAAAATATCTTTATTATTAAATAAATAAATAAATAACAAAATGTGTAATTTAACTAAGTATTGAAGTAAATTTTAGAAACACATGAGAAATCCTATTTCCAACCAATAAAAACCATAACTAGTCACCTTATAAATGTTTTTGTCTTAAATTGAACTATTTATTGCTAATTTTAGGTTGTTTTGAATTACTCATCTATTTTCATTATAATGCATATTTGATATTCTTGCGCTTTTAATGTATACTTTTTTTAAAATTAGAGTTTGGTTAACATTGAAAGTAAAGCAACTATTAGTTTAGAAATCTACTCTCTTCTTAAAACAAAGAAGTGCTTTTTTAGCCAATTTTTTGTTGTTAATTTTCATTTTTCACAAAACAACATGTAACCATGGCCACAAACTGCCATCATTTATGTCTTTTATCATCATGACATAGAAACCTCACTACACAAACACATCAAAAAAACCTAGTTCAAAATTCCAATGGCATATTTGGTAGAGTTGCTCAATTCTTTCAAGAGAAAGATGGAATGGTTGGTGAAGGAGCAAATGATGGTGGTTATGGAGAAGTAACATTGGACGGTGGAAGAGTAGAGGGGGTGAGTGGTGGTGCTAGGTTTTTGGCATAACTAATTATATTATAATTACAAGAAACACTAAAAGATTTGGGCGAAACGAACCATAAATCCACTATGCTCTTCTTTTCTTCTTCTTCTTGAACTTTATTTTTCAATTATATTTTTTTTATCAAATTGGTAATTGATTTTTATGATTTGTTATAGAAAAACACAATTAAAAGATGTAAGACCAAAGTGTAAAATACAACAAATTATGCTGGACAATATAAAATTAGCATGATAAAGTTCTTCTTGATCGCTATATTTTTATTTTTATTTTATTGTAGTCCCTTTAGGTTTTGAAAATTTTATTTCGATACAAATCTTCATTTTCCTTATTTTTTTAGTCCTAGGTGCAAGAAAAGATCATCGAATTATAGTGATAAATAGAGTTTTCGGTTCGCCACCCTTCGATGATCAAAATGATCGATTTTAGTGTCAATGAGTTCCATTTAATTAGAAAAGTTTGATGGTGATGATTTTTTTTCTATAAACATGCTTAAGAATATAGATCCTGTTCCATTTAGATTTTTTTATCAGGTTGAATTTTTTAGTGATTTGGGAGTATTTTGGGGTTAATAAGTAGTTTATGAAGTTTTTCATAGTGGTTATTAGGTGAAAATAGATAGAAAATAGATTTTTAGGGCAAAATACTCCAATTGGATTCTATTTAGATTTTTTTTGATTCAGTTGTTTTTTGGTTTATTAGTGATTTTGAGGTGTTTTGGAGTTGGTAAGTGATTTATAAAATTGGTTTTTAAGCCAAAACCCCCGGTTCCGTTTAGATTTTTTTGATTCGGTTGATTTTTTGTTTTTAGTGATCTTAGGGTTTTTAGTGTTGGTAAGTGTGTTATGGAGATTTTTATAGTGTTTATTGGGTGTTTTTAGGTTAAATGGATTGAAAAATAAATTCTTAAGCAAAAAACTCACCTTCTTCGATTTTTTAGCAGTCACACTGGTGGCTGGATTTTGAGCAGCGCTTAGTGGGAAATAGATTGCCTACCACTGCAAGCAACTTGTTGCCCGCTCTAAAAAAAAAAACAAGATTAGATGACACGTCGCCCGCTCCTAAAAAAAAACTAGGTGCGAGCTTGAGTTTTCTAATTAAGGCCATACATATGGGCTTAACAGGCCCAAATGTTTGGGCCCTTTTAGAAAGCTAAATGTGTTGGGCTATCTAGGCTCGTGTGTTTTATCCTTTTTTTTTAATTTAAATTTATTTTAAAAAAAATTAATTAATTTAAAATATTATAAATATATTAGTTTATTAATTTTTTAAATTAATTAATAATAAATTTTACATGTTATTTTATTAATACCATCCAATTTTTACATTGTTTTTTTAATAAAAACATAACAATTGTTTTATAATATTAATATGCGTTTGGTTTTACAACTCATCATCATCATTATTTTGAAATTTTTATATAATTGTTTGTCTAATAGCGATTATTTTTATTATTATATAATTAAATAAAAATTGTTTCACCAAATTATTATTATTAAATTTAGTTAGGTTTATGACTCGAATCGCGAGTTTGACAGGTTAACTCGGGTTTACATAGATTGATCGTAGATGTTATCATCTTGATATTTAAAAATAAATTTATTTCGCTTATATCAAATTTTAAGCTTATAATAAAAAATTTTCTTGGAAATAAAAAAAACATTAACAATACTTATACATTTGTTTTTATATTTTAAAAAGTTTTGGTATAACTCATAACAAAGTGCGGAGGCTAATTACTTCTCAATTAAAAGATTAGTGACTTTAGATTTAAGGAATTGAGGTTGATTGTTTAATCCATATTCATCATATGCGTAAATTTAATATTTTGTATAATATAATAATTTAGTTTAAGTTTTTCTCAAATAGAAAATGTAGCATATTTTGTAAAGTCACCTTAAGGATGTTATATATATAACTCCAAAGCTCACTTCTTTCTTTATTTTTCCGCTGGTTTTCATATTATTCTAAGTTTAATATTTGTTTTTTTAATTTAAGCCATACTCGTGATTCCATACTTTTTAACTGAGTCAACTAACATAGTATGTTCAACATAACGAAAAGTCTGCGATGTGTATATAGATGGAGGGTTCGAAAGAACCCAAAATTAACAATACATGGGTCAATGTGAGAAAAAAAAAGTGTATTGGATTGATTTGACTGAATATGAAAAGTAGATGGATTGAACATGATTTTTTTATTTTCATCCTCAGGAGTGATGAAATAAATTTGTATAGTAGAATAAGTAAAGATAATAAAAAGAAAAGATTGAAAAGATGTTGAAAGGTGAAGGCTAAAAGCACAATTTAGTTAAATTGTCAGGCAATAATAAAATAAAATCCCTAAAATCAAAGCCGTGACCCTCCCGAATGTGAAAGATTTATGACCGAAGAAAAAGGCACGAAAAGACACAAAGTAATGCAAGAAAGAAAAATAAAATAGAAACTCTGTCGTCAACGCCTGTGCTCTCTACTTTCTACCCTCTACTCTCTACTAGTGTCAAACAATGACTCGACCACACTAGCCTCTCGTTTATTTTTCCTTAACTTTTTGCTAAAAAAAATCACTGGTGAAGCACTTAGTCGGTCCCACATAAAAGACAGCAGTATACCTGTTTCCCTGTCTTCCCTGTCTTCCCTCTCTCTCTCCCTGCTCACCCACCCCCATCTTCTAGGGTTCACTCTAGAAAGAAAGAGAGAGAGCTAGTGACCACGTTTCAAGACAACTAAACCAAATCGAACTCATTAAAACCATAAAAAAATTCCGATCATTTCTTAATCAAGGATGAGTTCAGGTGGTTCAAATTTGGCGAGGTTCGTTCAATCAGTGCTAGGGATATCTTTTGGCGACTCCCTGTCTGACTCAGTTGTTGTGATAATTACCACGTCGTTTGCTGCTCTAGTTGGATTGGTGGTGCTTGTATTGAAGAGATCGTCCGATCGGAGCAAAGACGTCAAGCCGTTGGTGGTTCCTAAGTCACTTTCAATTAAGGACGAGGAGGATGAGTCCGAGGCTCTGGGTGGGAAAACTAAGGTTACTATCTTTTATGGGACTCAGACCGGAACTGCGGAGGGTTTTGCTAAGGTAAATAATGACAATTGTTTTATCTAAAATTTAGATTGATCTAGAATCATAATCATAATTAAAAGCTATATCTAACTGCTTTTAGTCTTAATTAAAAAAGAATGGCTGATGGTTATCCTGTTGTTTTTCTGTAATCTTGATCGTTTGTCTCTGTTTCATCCTCTCTTTTTTTGTTTTTGTTTTTTGACTAGCTGCGTTAAAGTGGGTTTTTAATTTATTGGTTTTCCTCGAGAAATGTTGTCCTGATATTTTCTTTGAACAGCAGTAAGTTATTATTTTTTTATTGTGAATCAGATAGTAGCTGGATATTTTTCAGCTAATATTTGGTACTTAGCTTAATCTCTTTGAATTGTCAGTAGTTTTTGATTGATTGGTTTTGATGATACATTAACATTTATGCTTACTGCTTTTCTACGTCTTTGCTGTCTTGTGGTACCAAGGGTGGCATTTTTCATAGTTTTAGCAAAGCTTTACTGTTTATGATATACAATCATAGTAGATGAACTTTTGTGATGTTAGACGTTTCAATGGGGGCAACAGCTGGTGCCAAAGCATGGCAGATCACATGCCTGATTTAAAAAATAATAAATAAACAGTGGGCAGATCACATTCAAGGTACTTTAGCTGATAATGACTCCGTGAGAAATTTAAGGACTGAGCTTCATGAGATGTCGGAGCCTCACATCTTATCTACAGTGGTAGTCACAAGAGAGTGCTGGAATTGAATTCTACTCCTAGTGGTCATGTTTTGTCTTGGGGCTATTGCCAAGTCACTGTGCTAGGTGTTTTCATTAGAGATAGACACTTTTCTGTCCTCTACATGTGTTATTTGTTCCGATATATTCAATTCTAAACAATCGGAGCAGGCATGAGCATTCGATCTTCATTTTGATGTGGTTTATTTAATGTGTTACTTTGCACTATTATGCTTTTATTTAAAGTAGTTTTTTACTAATTAATGCTATTATCATAGGCTTTAGCTGAAGAGGTCAAAGCAAGATATGAGAAAGCAGCTGTTAAAGTGTTTGACCTGGTATGTTGGATAGAATTGTTTCACAAATTATTAAATTTTTTTTTTATAAGAGGTGGTTCTTTTACTATGTATCATCCCTTAAAATACTATTCATTGCAATAATATTTTTTTTTAATATATATATATATATATATATATTAATTTCATCCTTCAACGTTTGGTTTATTGGATACTAGGTTTCATGATTTGTTATGGTTTGCTTTATATATGGTTATCTCAATCTTATGATCCATGTCATGGATTTGGCGGGTTAAGCTAGTTCACTTGAGTTTTTTTTAATTGACATTTTTTTAGTTTAATTTTTTAACATCTTCAACATTAGGTTAATTAGGAATTAAGTTTTGTCATTTGCTTCGGTTTGTTTTTTATGAGGTTATTCCTCGGTCTCATGGTTTGGGTTATGGGTATTGCAAGTTAACCCGAGTAGACTCAGGTCATTTAATTGTGTTCTTTTTTAGATTGATTTTTTTTTTCAATTTCATCATTCAATAATGAGTTTATTGAGAATTTATTCAATTTGTTTATAGGGTTATCTCAGTCTAATGACACGGGTTGTAGCCTTAGTAGGTTAATCCGGGTTGACTCTAGTCTTTTTTTTTTATTTACTTTCTTTAAAGTTATCCCAGTTTCATGATCCAAGTCATGAGTTTGGAAGGTTAATCCGGGTTGACTAAGGTCATTTTTTTGTTCTTTTTTTAAATTGACTTTTTTTTTTCATTTTTTTCATCAATTTTGGGTTGATTGAGAATTAGACTTCATAATTTGTTTCGATTTTCTTTCTATAAGGTTATAATGGTCTCATGACCCGAGTCATGAATTTGGCAGGTTAATTCAGGTTGACTTGAGTCATTTTTTTTTATCTTTTTATCTTTTATTTTTATTTTAGTTTCATCATTCAACATCGAGTTGATTGAGAATTGAGCTTTGTAATTTGTTTCGATTTGCTTTATGTAGGGTTATCATGGTCTCATGACCTAGGTCGTGAATTTGAAAGGTTAACTCGATTTGACATGAGTTGATTCATTATGTTGTTGTCTCAATATTTAAAAAAAAAATGTCATTTTAAAATTGTTTTGAATTAAACTACGTTTTTACCAATCATCTAGCTTGCCTTTAGATTCATCGAGTCGATTGGGTCACATTAGATCGACTCCCACACGGTTTGAATTTTTTTTTTCTATTAGAAAAAGATTAGCTGCACTTAGATATTTTTTTATGTTAAAAAGAAATTAATCTTACCCGCAACATAATACGGGCCAATGATCTAGTGACATTGATTGCAGCATTACATGAGAGAATTGGCTTCTTTAGAAATTATAGCATATGTTCGTGTTCTTTGTGGCTTGAATCAGGATGATTATGCTATGGAAGATGATCAATATGAAGAAAAATTGAAGAAAGAGACTTTGGCATTATTCATGGTTGCCACGTAAGAATAATTTTACTCTTGATGGTACTTTGTTGCATGTTGGTCATGTATTTCAATTTTTAAAAAAAAAATTGGCGTTGAATGTTTTTGAATCTTACAATGTAGTTATGGAGATGGAGAGCCAACTGATAACGCTGCGAGATTTTATAAGTGGTTTACTGAGGTTGGTGACTTTCTTACAATGCCTATATGAGCTTAATGCCTGTAGCTTTGTTTTACCAGAATTTCTAGCTAAATGTCCCGCAATGATGGTGTTCTATTTCCAGGGAAATGAAAGGGGAATCTGGCTTCAACAGCTTTCTTATGGTGTTTTTGGTCTTGGTAACCGTCAATATGAACATTTTAATAAGGTAAAAACCAGTTGGATTTGTTTTCCTCTCAGACTTCATTTTAAGTAAGCAATATCTGATGACACACTGTTCACTAAACAGATAGCGAAGGTGCTTGATGACCTGCTCTATGAACAAGGTATATTTCAATTTTATTTAGTTATTCTCGTTGACTTAGGGTTATGGTTTGAATCTAATTCATTGCAATGTAGCAGTACATCAAGTTTTCTCATTTTGTTTTGGAGGATATGTTGAGGAAAAAAATACTAAATGTTGTACCAATTCTGCAGTTTGCAACTCAGTGCCCCCATGGTTTCAAGTTGTTCATGACATTGCTTTCTGATTCTGTTCTCATGCTTGTTTTGGATATTTGATTTAGATGCATGTCCTGTAGATTGGCATGCATGTCAAACTTTTATGTCTTGCACTGGTTGGCAATTTTTTTCATTTCATTCCCTTCTTTTTGAGTTTTTTATGTTGTGTATTATTTTGAATGTGGTAGAATTTTCCTGTGTGATTGATATAGGAGGAAAGCGTCTCGTTCCTGTTGGTCTTGGCGACGATGATCAATGCATAGAGGATGATTTTTCTGCTTGGTATGCAACATGTTCATGTTTGAGTGTTTCAGTGGATGGAGTGTCTTGCAATTGCTGTCTTAGCTGAGATTGGCTTTTTTGTTTTCTTTCTCTGGATGGATGGAGCTTCCTGGGTGCAACTTACCTAATTGGCATCTGTTTTTGTTCCTTTTATTTTCAGGAAAGAATTTTTGTGGCCTGAGCTAGACCAGTTGCTCAGAGATGAAGATGATGTGAATGCTCCATCTACTCCTTATACAGCTGCTATACCTGAATATCGATTAGTGATTCATGATCCTTCTATAATATCTGTTGAGGATAAATTCTCAAACTTGGCAAATGGGAATGTGTCTTTTGATATTCACCATCCATGCAGGTAATCAACTAAGGTATAGGATGTGTTAATCATAACTGATTTGTTATTGCTGAAATTGGTGTTTTCCCTCTTTCCGGAAGAGTCAATGTTGCTGTCCAAAAAGAGCTTCACAAAGCAGAGTCTGACCGGTCTTGCATACATCTGGAATTTGACATCACAGGGACTGGAATTACGTAAGTTCATCTCTGTACTTTTACTCTCCGTTTAACATAATAATTCATATCCCTTTATAAATTCCTTTTTTTCTCAATTTCTTGTGGTCCAAGACCTATCTCAACTTAACCCTCCCTACCATTGACGCTTAAGTGGAAGCCCAAAGGCTTCTTCTCCTCTTGTTTGCTACAAAGGTCCTGAAATTTTCTTTGTATGAATAATTTGCCTGATCTTGGGATATTTGGAAATTAAGTGTATTATCTGTTACAAATCTTTTCTTCGCTTAGGGTGAATTTGGACTTCTTTGTGTGAGCCCCTCTTTGCTCTATTTATTGTGTGTATTATAAAGATGCTATATTCCCAGGAAGGAGATATCCTCAAAAAGTTATTTTCTTATTTTGAGATTTGCGGTGTCACATAGCTCTAGTATTTGTTCTTTTCTTTACGTACCTTTTCACTACTTTTTGGGTGGGTATCCTTGGTGGTTTCTTAATATGCTTTTGAATTCTGTAGAGTGATATTTTCTGCAGTTTTCTGGTGTGTTGTAATATTCGTTTATTACCATACTGGTTTCTTTCTTCCTTTTTTTGTTTATGTTTTGAAAAAAAGTATTTTGTTTATTTGCCATTAAGTTTGCACACTAGTGTTAGTAACAGCCTCTTTGCTGACTTTTCTCCTCAGATATGAAACTGGAGACCATTTGGGGGTGTATGCTGAGAATAGTGATGAAACTGTTGAAGAAGCAGGGAAGTTGCTAGATAAACCTTTAGATTTGTTGTTTTCTATTCATGCTGATAATGAGGATGGCACAGCTATTGGAAGCTCATTGCCGCCTCCTTTCCCAGGTCCCTGCACACTTCACACTGCATTGGCATGCTATGCAGATCTCTTGAGCCCTCCTAAAAAGGTGATATTTTCACGTGTTTTCTTGTTCAGGTTTATTTTCTGGTTCTACTTCTGTTAGATTTATCTATTGTTGGTTGGAAATTATGCTGTCAGGCTGCTTTGCTTGCTTTGGCTGCTCATGCCAGTGAACCTAGCGAGGCAGATAGACTCAAGTTTTTATCATCACCGCAAGGAAAGGTCAGTAGGTGATCCATGCTTTTTGTTGATTTTTTTTGCTCTGTTTGATGTCTTCTGTATATTCCTGCTCATCTAATATGTTCTTTTTCTAAAAAATAAAAATAAAAATTCCAGAATGAATACTCTCACTGGGTCATGGCAAGTCAGAGAAGTCTTCTCGAGGTAATGGCTGAGTTCCCATCTTCGAAACCTCCCCTTGGTATCTTTTTTGCTGCAGTGGCTCCTCGCCTACAGCCTCGCTACTATTCTATCTCATCCTCTCCTAGGTAATCTATTTATTCATGTTGAGTATTTGAAATGCGAATTTATCTTCTTGATTGAATTATAAAAACATAGTATCCTGATATTTTTCTGCAGATATACTCCCAATAGAGTACATGTGACCTGTGCTTTAGTATATGGTCCAACTCCCACTGGTAGAATTCACAAAGGGGTGTGTTCAACTTGGATGAAGGTATTGAGAGCCTCCATTATATTTTACAAAACAGCACTTTCTCTCTTTCTGTACTATCCTTAATGTTTGAGATTATTTCTGCATAGCATCTTGGAAAATCTAATATTTTGCTGTATCCCCCCTCCCCTGACTCTCTCAAAAACTATAAATTAAAAATTAAAAAACAACAGAATGCAGTTCCTCTGGAGAAAAGTTATGAATGTAGTTGGGCTCCCATTTTCACCAGAACATCTAATTTCAAGTTACCAGCAGATCCTTCAACTCCAATTATAATGGTGGGTCCTGGTACTGGATTGGCACCTTTCAGAGGATTTTTACAGGTGGGATGGATTTGCTTTCTGATGGGAGTATTTTTTTTATTTTTTATTTTGGTGTGAAATGAAGAAAATTAATTAGTTGATTTCTCCAGGAAAGAATAGCCCTGAAAGAGGATGGTGTGAAGCTTGGTCCCGCCCTGCTTTTCTTTGGATGCAGAAATCGCCGAATGGTTTAGACCTTGACATACTTCCTAATTTGATAATAATTGATACAAAACGAATTTGTTCCCATTGATTTCCAATTTCTATGGTCTGCAGGATTTCATATATGAGGATGAGCTCAATAATTTTGTCGAGCAAGGTGTGATATCCGAGTTGATAGTTGCATTCTCAAGGGAGGGGCCACAGAAGGAATATGTTCAACATAAGATGGTGGATAGAGTAAGTAATTGTAGACTGCAAAATTTAGGTGGTTGTTGATTAGTCAAATACCTTGTACATATTAAATTAATTTCATTACCATATGCAGGCAGCAGAGATATGGACTATAATTTCTCAAGGAGGTTATTTTTACGTGTGCGGTGATGCCAAGGGTATGGCTAGAGATGTTCATAGGACTCTGCACACTATTGTGCAAGAGCAGGTACGTGTTATTACTTGTGCTAATGTTCTGTCACCTTAGCACTATTATTTTCTCAATGCTGCTTCCCTTATGAAGCACAGCACCAAGAAAATCTTGCCCATGCATGCACAATACAGTACCCATCACTGTTTTAAGTGCCAGTGATTCATGTCCAGCTCTTCCGTTGTGATTCACCTTGGTCCCGTCATTTGAATTGACTGTGTTTCTCTCCCACTGTCGCATGTGTGTATATGTGAGGAACATTATGCATCTGAAATATATGTGCTTTTGTGTTTCAGGGAGGCCTGGACTCGTCGAAAACCGAGTCTATGGTGAAGAAGCTCCAAATGGAAGGACGGTATCTAAGAGATGTCTGGTGATAGCAACATTCTCACATTGAATCTGCCTTTGGTTGCTGTAACCTCACCGAGTATAGCATTGATTCATTCTTCTACTATTCAAGCTTCTTTCACTGGTTCTTCTCTACCCTTTTGGACTATGGAGTCCCAGCAGGATTTCACTAGGATGCGAATCTGAAAGCTGATTCCCTTAGAACCTTAGATTATGATGTCTTCCTGCCTGCCTTCTATCACATTTCATTTCTTACTTTTTTATTTTTTTGAATAGGATCCTGTTAGTCTCTGCTGTATCCATAATGGAATCTTCAAGCAGGGAATAGCTTGTAGTTAGTTTACCAGGTGTCAAGGTAGAATTAAAGCTAAACTTGCGGTTTTTGAAAATCAAAACGGTTACTAAAATTTACCCCCCCCCCCCCCCCCCCTTGTTTTTTTTTTAAAAGTGAATACTTGTGAATTAATCTTCTTGACATTTACTGATTGCTGAGCTAACTCTCATGAAGTAAAATGTAGTAACTGAGGCAGGCACCTTGGGTGGCAAGGTTGCAGTCCTTTTTCTGTTTTTCTTTTTATGTTTTCATTGACTCGGCCATCGTGCAAGAAAAAAATATTTAATTTCGATGCCGAAGGCGTATAGCGTGATGTCCATGTACTAAATTTTAATATTGATTCAAAGTCAGCTTGCCAAGATCAAGGGTTCATTTGGGTATGCGTAGCTTTCGGTGTTTTAAAAGCTGTTGGGTCCTTTTATTTATTTTTATTTTTTTCATTTGTTTGGTAGAGTTTTGAGCCACAAGTGGAACGAACTCTTTAATCTTTTTATGAGTTTTATTTTATTATTTTATTTTAAAGTTTTTAAATCTTGTGTTAAAATTAACTATTGTAAAATTAATGTTTTAGATATAAAGACAGGGAAAGAGAGTAATTTTGAATCTTTTACAACACAACTCATGTGTCTCTTATCCGGAAAGTCTCGGATATCTCTTTAAAAGATTCTCCTCTCTGGTTTCTGTCCTGAAATTTTTATTAACGAAAGAGCATTCTAATAGAAAATTAGCAAACATTTTTACACCCATGGCTAAAAGTTTCAATCACAAAAGCAACAGCTATCCAAAGATTCCAAACGGACCTTCACATTTACCACGATTCATTAGCTGGAAGCTTTCTAGTCAGTCTATGGGTGTCTGCTCTTGCTGGGGTAAATAAGAAAGTAATTGATGCCAAATTTATGGATTTAAAAACTCAGAAACTCACAGTAAAATAGATAAATAATCTAAAAAAGCTAAAGCTATGGATAAAAACCTTAATCCAAAGATAATCTTATACCTAAAAACATAAGGCACTACAAGATTTAACAGTTTTACCGACGAAATTTTTTCGTCAGCGTAAGACACATATTCTGTCGGTAATTAATTTACCGATGGAATCACCAACGGAAATGCTCCGTCGGTGAATCTTTCGTCGGTAATTTTTTGTTCCGTCGGTGAAATCCGTTGGTAATAAAAAAATAAATTTATCCGCTTCATTTCGTCGGTATATCCCTCGGTAATAATATTTTTTATTACCAACGGATTTACCGATGACGGATTTCCGTCGGTAATTCCGTCGGTAATTATTTAAAAACATTTTTAAAAAAAATTCATTTTATAAAATTATAAAATAATTAAATTAACATAAATTAACACTGTATAATATATACTCAAAATGCTTGGAAAAAAGAATAAGAAAATCAACTCAAACAAATTTGCAACAAAAAAATAAAACAAAAAAATAAATTCAACTAAAAAAATTCATATGAAAAAAATGAAGTTGCAATTGCTAAAAATTTAAAAATCCTATAAATAAATCTACTAAAAATTGATCTCATATGAAAAAAAATCTCACAACAACATTTATACAATTATTAAGAACAAAAACAATTAAAAATAAAATAAAAAACAAATATAGTGAAAAAAATCATGAAAAAAGAAGAAGAAAAAAAAATCTTACCTTAATGTAGTTGCAAGTGAAGCTAAGGAGAGAAATTTTTTTTTGTTAAGCATATTAATTAAAAAAAAAAACTAAGAGGATAAAAAGAAGAAAGAATAAGAAGACATACCCAAGCATGGAGGAAAAGAGAAGGAGATGAGAAGAGAAAAGAAGAGAAAGAAATAGATAAGAAATGATGTTTTTTACATATAATGAAGAAGAAGAAGAAGACATACCTTAATGATGTTTTTTACATATAGTGAAGAAGAAGAAGAAGTAGAAGAACAAGAAGAAGAAGAATAATAATAAGAAATGGGTCTGTTTCTTGTGAAATAAGGGGATTCAGGCTTTTTATTGGGGCGCGTTACCGACGGATAATTGAATATTAATATTTTTTAATTATTCCGTCGGTAATTCCATCGGTAATATTTAATTTAAATTTTCAATTTTGTAAAAAGTTTACAGAAACCGCCAAAAAATTACCGACGATTTTTCAATCCGTCAGTGATTCCGTCTGTAATATTTAAATGAAAATTTTAAATTAATTGATTTTTTTCAGAAAACCGCCAAATAACACCGACGACTTTTCAATCCGTCGGTGATTTTGTCTGTAAAGAACAACAATTAATAGTGCAATTGGAAAGTGAACAGTTCTGGAGCTCTCTGGGAAATACCGACGGACAATTCCATCGGTGATTCCCTTTGTAATTGATATGATGAATAGTGTTCATATTTTTACCAATAAATTTACCGTCGGTAATTCCGTTGGTAAAAATGACACGTCATCTTTTTTTTTTGCTTTGTTTTAATTTTTTTTCCTACGGTAATTCCCTCGGTATATACCGAGGGAATATTTCCGTCGGTAAAATCCCTCGAAAATTTACCAACGGAAATATTCCCTCGGTATTTCCGTTTGTATTTATAAATTTTCTGGTAATGGTATCGAAAATTAAATTAGGACTCGTTGATTATAAAAAATAAAAAATCCGAAGTATATGAATACGCCACAAGGTTAGTTATACATTTACAAGTCAAATTTGCTTTTCTTCCAGCAAAAAAAAAAAAAAAAATTGCATCACACAATTCACAATTTTATTTAAAACATCATGGATGCTGAATTTTACAGTAAAGAAAACAATGTATAGTCTTTCTAAATGATCTTAATGGATTTTTATTGGGTTGCAAATCAATAGGCCCAAGCTAATAATCAACTACACAAGTCTAATACTTAAAATGGTCATAAAACATTGATTTTAGATCAAAACAAACTCTAACTAAAACACAAGCTCTTAATTGAAGATAAATATCCAAATAATGGATCTTCCTAAATAACTTTAATGGGCCTTTATTGGGTTGCAAACTTATGAACTCAAGCTAATATTCAGCTAACATAAGCTTGCTATTTAAAACAATCCTAAAACATTGATTTTAGGCCAAAACATGCCAAAACTAAACACATGCCATAAACTAAATGTAAATATCTAAATAATAAAATAAAACAACAAATAAAACCTTAAAATAATACAGAAAAATAATTTAGCCTAAAATCAATGTCATTAAATATCCCAGCTCACATTTCTTTATATAGTTAGAATAAACAAGGAATCCTCGTAAAAATAAGTTGTTGAATATCTTTGCATTATGTGGAAAAGAATTCTCTTCAAAAAAAAAATTTACAGGTTAAAAGACAACAAATAATAAAATTCATATTGCATCTGCTGACTTATATCGTAAAACTTTTCTTAACACTGATTGACTTGAGATTTTAATTCAATATAGAATAATATATTTAAAATTCCTATTAACTTTAACCTAATCTAATAATCAGATTAAGAATTATATTTAATGGTATAAAATTGAACAATAAACATAATTACATTATAATCTGAATTTACTTATAGAAACAAGTAAAATTGTGTGATAGAAACAACTCTCTCAATCTTGGATTTTAGCGATGAAATATAGAATTTAATGCCCACCAAATGAAGCTAACCAACCACTCCTTCCAATAAAAAATTGTCTACTCTAATAAATATCACATTGTTTTTATATAAATAAATCAGACCGGCACAAACACTCGTAGACGTCAACATCCCCAAATGAATTATAAGAGGCAATGAAAAATTCTACATTGTACTCACAAATTTTCAAATTAAATGTTTTATTTTTATTTTTTATATTTAAGTATTTATACTTTTCTCTACGTTTATTTTTTATATTTAAATAACTGCATGGATGATTTGTTTGTTGCATAGACATATGATATCCTTATTATGATACTCACTATTTACAAAATTAGAAAACAAAATGAAAATCTGATTTTGATAAAAGAATGATAAATAATAAATATGTAAATCATTGGTTAAAAAATTCAATTTATTATAAATCCCCCCTTTTTTGTATAATTGTTTCTCGGGTTTCACATTCTCCCCTCCTAACAAAAATTTCATCCTTAAAATTTAAGTTGCATACCTATCTCAAGGAATAGGTGGGGTTATTTTTCCTTAATCTCCGATTCTCTCTCCCATGTTTCTTTCTCTATTTGTGAGTTCCTCCACAACACTCTGACAAATGGTATTCTTTTATTTCTCAATGTTTTTTCACCCCAATCCATGATCTTGATTGACTTGGTCTCGATTCCCTTCAATGGGAACTGGAGGTAACACTCGTGAATGATCCACTTCTGCCTTCCGTAATAGTGATACATGGAACACATTGTGAATCTTCTCTAGGTGCGTCGATAGCCTCAGGCAGTAAGCAATCGGCCTTACCCTAGCTATCACTTCAAATAGGCCAATGTACCTCGGAGCAAGCTTTCCTTTCATTCCAAACCGAATGATGCCCCTCCACAGTGCCGCCTTTAAAAATACTCTATCCCCTATTTGGAATTCCAAAGGTCTCCTCCGATTATCTGAATAACTCTTCTATCTATCTTGGGCTTCCTTTATTCTTTGCATGATCACCCTTACTTTATCAGTCATTAATTGTACCATTTCAGGACCCACAAGTTTTCTTTCTCCAATTTCATCCCAGCATATCAGAGTGCGACATTTCCTCTCATAAAGGGCTTCATATGGAGCCATCCAGATTGAAGCTTGATAACTATTATTATATGTGAACTCTACCAACGGCAACAAGTCTTCCTAGTTTCCCTCAAACTCTAGCACACATGACCTTATAAGGTCTTCAAGTGTTTGGATAGTTCTTTCAGATTGGCCATCCGTTTGAGGGTGGAATGTCGTGCTCAAGTTTACCTTGGTTCCTAAAGCTCGTTGTAAGCGCGACCATAACCTCGAGGTGAATCTGGGGTCTCAATTTGACACAATTGATAAGGGTACTCCATGTAGTCTAATCACTTCATTCACGTATAATTTGGCCAACTTGTCTACCGGGTCCGTCATCTTGGTGGGCAAGAATAGAGCTGACTTCATTAGTCGATCTACAACCACCCATATAGCCTCATTGCCCCTTTTCTCCTTCGGCAATCCAGTTACAAAGTCCATGGCTATATTTTCCCATTTCCATTCCGGAATTGGTAGTGGTTGCAATTTCCCCGCCGGCCTTTGGTGTTCTATCTTCACCTGTTGACATATCCCACATCTTGACACATATTCTGCTATCTCCTTCTTCATATTTGGCCACCAGTAATACTCCTTGAGATCCCTGTACATCTTGGTGCTCCCGGGGTAAGTGATGCAACCATATTATTCGATAGTTTCACCCACATTTAACTAGTGTTTTGCCTATGTTCTATATATAAAATGACTTGATATTCTTTGTTTTATGTTTTGAAGGCACTTTTGGATGAAAGATGCAAAAAAGAGTAAATTGGAGGTAATTGGCAGATTTGACCTTCAGTCGATGTTTTGTGCAGAGCGTGAGCTCTAGAGATTGAAATGAAGTGATTCTAGTGGCATTAAAAAGCTAACATCCATACCTTTCTAGAAATCTAAGGCAAGAAAATAAAATAAGGAAGAGCATGGAAATCGCAGCCTTCAAAGTCAAATCTTGCAATCTGCCAGTGTTGACCTTGAGCCATTCCGACTTTAATATCTGGAGCTACAGAAGTCCAATTGATGCAAAATAATTTTTTTTGTATTCCTGACTCAAAGGCATATCAAAGCTCCAAATGTCAGCAAAAACAAATGTCATCTGAGGGAGATATGATTTTTCAAAGATGACAATTGAATTCTGCCAGCAAACAAGTTTCGTGAAGAAACGAGTCTAAATTATATTCTGAAGCATCTAAAGCGATATCCAAGTTTTTATTTCAGTAATTTAGCTGCTCTAAGTCAAATATTGAAGATTTCATGCAAGGCTATTTCTCTTTCTTTAGAAAAATATTTATTGAAGTACTTAAATGTAAATTGTCTACTTAAGGGAGGACTATTTTGTAAAATAAAGACTAGGGTTTCCTAGGATATAAAAAGAATGAGAGAAGAGAAGGGGGCCGGCCAGCCAAGAGGAGAAAAATGCCCCCCTCCTCTAAGAAACCGGAAATCATGCATTCCTCCTTTTTTATTAGTTGTTCAACAAACATGCAAGGCTAAACTCATTTTCTTGGTTGCAAGGACACAAAAACCTTTGAATTTCAAGAACTGTGAGATTTATTTTACCTTTTCTTTTCAGTTTATATGATGAATATGTTTGTTCTCCTACGCTTATTTTCCCTATGATTGTTTATTTTAATTGCTAGAGCGGACTCTAAGTTATTATTGTAGACAATCTATTGCTAAGTTTGATATCAAAACCGGAGTTGTGGTATATGAACTTGTGAAGAAAATGAGTTTAATAATTGTGGCGGATCTACGTTATTAATCTTAGGGAGAACATTCAATCAAATCAAACATAGACTGCGGACAATTATGTTTTCTTGATTAATCAACTTATCTAGTTCTTAAGGCTGCTATTGAATTAAATTACTAGTGCGGACACTGTGGTTATTTGATGGTTAGGGTTAGTTATGCGGCGGATCCGTTAACTAACCAATGTTAAGAAGAGATAAATATTCAGAATATAAATTGATGTTTCGTTTCCATGATCAGTTCTGATTTCTGTAGGTGGATGTGTGCTTACAACCAAGGTTTGTTCTCTTGATAATTTTCTGATTTTATTAAATTTTGTTTGATAGTTTTCTGTTTTCTTTTGCTTTAGCCTAGATAACGTCCAAACCCCCCAAATTCCATATCATCTAGCATAAAAATTTGACTTGAATCTTCCTCGTGGGATCGACCCCTTGCTTGCTCTATACTATCTTGTGTGTTGTGTTTGAAGCTAGGGTAATTAATTTGTGCAACCGCGACATCATAACAGTAGGTTACAAACCAAGATTCATGAGCTTCTTTCAGTATTTCACCCTTTAAGGCCTTATCCTCGGGTAAGTAAACTCGTTTGCCCATCGCCACAAATCCTTTGGGCAAAACTTGAAAAGATAACTCTTTGCCTTGCTCTATCCTTCCTTTGATCTTTCCTATACCTTCATCCACCAACTGAGCTTCTAGAACTTTATCTCGCAGCACTGATCTGATTTTTATATGAGCCAGTAGTGACCCTTCGGGACCCACACCTAACTGTAAGCCCATCCTTTTCAATTCCATCAAATCCTCTTGTTCTGTATTTCCTGTATCACCCACCACTGCCTTCCTTTTTTGGCTCAAGGCATCCGCCACTATATTGGCTTTGCCAGGATGATAGTCAATTACACAATCGTAATCCTTTATCAATTTCACCCATCTCCTATATCGCATGTTTAACTCCTCTTGCGACATTAAATACCTCAAACTCTTATGGTCGATGAAAATTTGGACTTGTGTTCCATACAAATAATGTCTCCTTAGCCGTAAGGCAAATACTACTGCTGCAAGTTCCAGGTCTTGGACTAGATAGTTCACTTCATGTGGCTTTAACTGTCTGGAAGCATAGGTGATCACCTTCCCATGCTGCATTAACACACATCCCAAACCCCTCATCGAGACATCACTATAAACCATGAACCCTTTTGTTCCGGAAGGAAGGGCCAAAACAGGGGTTGATGTGAGCCTTCTTTTCAACTCCTGAAAACTCTCCTCGTATTCCTTTGACCAAATAAACCTTACTTCTTTACGAGTCAACTTGGTTAGAGGTGATGCTATTGTAGAAAACCCTTCGATAAACCTCTAATACCCTGCGAGGCCTAAGAAGCTTCGGATTTCGGTCACATTCGTGGGCTTTTCCCACTTTAGAACTGCCTCTACTTTTCCTGGATCCATAAATATTCCTCATGCTAAGATAACATGTCCCAAAAGTACCACCTCCTTGAGCCATAACTCACATTTATCCCGTTTGGCATATAATTTATTCTCCCTCAATATCTCCAACACCTTTCTCAAGTGCTTCTCATGTTCCAAATAAGAGTTGGAATATACTAGTATATCATCAATAAATACCACCACACATTTATCTAGATAAAGCCAAAACACCCGGTTCATCAGATCCATAAATACTGCAGGGGCATTTGTTAACCCGAAAGGCATCACTAAGAATTCATAGTGGCCATAGCGGGTCCTAAAGGCAGTTTTCTGTATGTCCTGTTATCTGATCCTTAATTGATGATACCTCGACCTCAGATCTATCTTCGAGAATACCCTTGCACCCTTCAATTGATCAAATAGATCGTCTATCTGTTGTAGCAGGTACTTGTTTTTTACCGTCACTTTGTTTAGCTATCAATAGTCGATACATAGCCGGAATGTACCATCCTTTTTCTTCACGAATAGCAATGGGGGCCCCTAGGGTGAATTGCTCGGCCGTATGAACCCTTTGTCCAGCAACTCCTGAAGTTGGATCTTTAGTTAGGCTAGTTCTATAGGGGCCATTCTATAAAGGGACTGTGCTATAGGGTTGACCCTCGGAAGAGTCTCAATGGAAACTCAATCTCCCTAATTGGAGGTAGCCCCAGTAACTCCTCCGGAAACATATATAAAAATTCTTTTATAATATGGATATTTGTTAATTCTATGCTTCCCTTCTTTAATTCTCTTACATGAGACAACCAAGCAGGGCATCCCTTTCTAATCAATTTTCCAGTTGTCATGACCGAGATTATGGAGTTCGGAATCACCCTCCTCTCTCCCCTGAATACTACCCTTTTGCCACTCACATCTTGGAGGTTTACGGTCTTTGTGAAACAATCTACTTGTGCCCTATATCTACTTAACCAATCCATTCCCAGAATCAAGTCAAAATCATATAATTCTAAAGGCATGAGGTCAACCCTTAGCTCTACCCCCTCAAAGTATAGTATCACTCCCTTGTACACCTCATCAATGTTTATATTTTTCCCTAAAGGAGTACTAACCACCACCCCTACACTCAATCTACTTGGTAATACCTTTAAATTACTGACAATTCGATGGGCCACAAAAGAATGGCTAGCCCCAAGATCAATTAAAGCATAAACTTGTATTAAACCTAATTGTAGTGTACCTGCTACGACATCTGGCATTGCCCCCACATCTTCCTGAGTCATGTGGTATATCCTGCCCTGAGTCCTTTCCTCTTGGAACCTAGGTCGACCCTTATTGGCACTTGTCCTTGACTGAGTAAGTCGTACAAGTCGATTGTAACATCCCCATATCCGGGATAAAACAACAATCTCATGTCAATCGAAAAACAGAGTAGTTAATTTTTTTCAAAAATTTATATGAACACCATGTATATGGTGTTCATATTAAAGTCTACCGAAATTTCGACGGAGTCTCCCCTATACCTGAAGGTCCCAAGTTATCGACATATAACCTGTTTATACTTCTAATAACCCGCATCTCCTAACTCAATCACGACCCAATCATCCTGGGTCTCAATCCCACAAACATCATCGTTCATATCAACTACAATATTTATGATATACATTAAATAACAAATATCATTATGGATGGATAAAAGACATAAATACGCATACATGAAGCATGGTTATATGAACTACAGAGTTAAGTTCATCTAATCAAGTTTAAACATTAATTATACAAGTTAAGTTATTCAAATGTTTCCATGTTTACAAAATGTAAGGTCATCCAACCTAGACTACATAACAAAAAGTGAATAAAAGCTAACACCTACTCCTGTCGTGCATGCGATGCTCCTGAAACAAAATACATATTATTGAAATATGAA
Source organism: Populus trichocarpa (assembly GCF_000002775.5). Classification (NCBI taxonomy): domain Eukaryota; kingdom Viridiplantae; phylum Streptophyta; class Magnoliopsida; order Malpighiales; family Salicaceae; genus Populus; species Populus trichocarpa. Next base: position 13,969,025 of record NC_037289.2, on the reverse strand, counting down.
TATCACGATAAGTACAGTAGCACAAATTTTCAATAATTTAAAAAGGTAGATATGTATTCTTATTCTGTTCCTTTTCCCTTTTCATTTCTATTAGAACTCCTTCTCATTCATTTACTGAAAATTGTTTCATCTCTCATTTCCAACTTCCATTCAAGATTCCATTAAAATTAACCGCAATTGTTTCATCCACACATTACTAATACCCTTTTCATCGGTATCATCATCATCCCATTAGCATTAACGTATGGAGATCTCCTTACCCGAGATCCTAACATACAGTAAATGTATACTAGTAAAAAATTACAGTGATCCCCTTACCCCGGGATCCTAACATACAGTAAATGTATACTAGTAAAAAATTACAGTGATCCCCTTACCCCGGGATCCTAACATACACTAAATGTATGCTAGTAAAAAACACGGTGATCCCATTACCCGAGATCCTAACATACACTAAATGTATGCTAGTTAATACATGGTGATCCCCTTACCCGAGATCCTAACATACACTAAATGTACGTTAGTAAAAAACACAGTGATCCCGTTACCTAGGATCCTAACATACACTAAATGTATGCTAGTCGATGCACGGTGATCCCCTTACCCGGGATCCTAACATACACTAAATGTATGCTAGATGAAGCACATATTACACTTCTCATAATTTCTTTGTCAGTGGTACTCCCATCACTTGGTAATTCCCATAAGGGTCGTTCACCTTGAACACACATATATTCAGGATACTATCCTTTCATATAATATCCAACGTTTGCAAATTTACATCTCACATTATTAACATATTAAATTCTTGAATTTAACTAGAAAGCTTAGGTGAGGATCACCTACATGCAGTAGAAGCTCTACTCGTGCTCCCTTGCTGCTGCTGCAGCACCACACTTGTGGTCTCTCCTGCAATCACAGGCTTATCTCATAAATTTTCCTCATTCAATGATACATTTTATAATAACCATATCAACAACTAATAGGTTTTTCTTTCAATCATTTATTTCTTTATATTTTATGTTTTCTCATTACACCCATTAATATTTCTTTATATTTTATGTTTTCTCATTCTTTATCCAACCATAGTTATTATTCATTTTTTTATATTTGAACTGTTACTGTTTAAATCTCGAATTGTTACTGCCCAACTGTTACTGTCCAGACCTTGGATTGTTACTGTCCAACCATTACTTTCTTGACCTTGGACTATTACTGTCCAACAATTACTATCTTGAACTGTTACTATCTAGACATTGAAATTATTACTGTCTAGACATTGGACTGTTACTATCCAACTGTAACTGTCTGCAGAGGTCGCATTCCGACCTTTCCTCAGAGTTTTAACTATATCTGGAGTTCTAGGACTCCTTTTCAAGAGAGGTTGGTCGCGTTGGAAAGCTAAGACACGAGGCTGCAAGTACCCTAAAGGAAGGAGAACCCAGTTGTAACAACCCTGAATTCCTACATCCTTTTTCCACGATACATTGGAAATTTTCAGGTAATTTTTTTTATACAAGTTCCACCAAAATTTTGGCAGAGTCTCCCCTACACTGGGAGGTCCCAAGTTATCGACAAAATCATATTACACTTCCAATTTTATTTTACATCCCGATCCAATCATGCTGGATCTCAACCCAACTTATTATCATCAACAAAACACTTCTTATTCAATAACATCATATAATGTAATTCAAGTGAAAGATTTGATTTCAACTATAAACATGCATGGTTAAATAGGTACTTAGAGTTACAAACATTAGATTAAAGTCATACATTCAAATTTACGGATTAATATTACATTTCAAGTTTTAGGAGAGAAGACTCTTAATTTACAAATAATTACATGGTCAAAAGCAAAAGGTAACTAAACCAATATCATTCCTGACGCGACCCTGATGGACCTGAAAATAGAAATTAACGTGTACACATAAATATAAGAAAGTAATAAGAAACAATAACAATGATAGGTAATAATCTCCATAGAATTTCTTTTGGTACATAAAATTAGGCATAAACCTCTTTTACAACATACATTTTCCATTTATTATCAATATCTATCTAATATCCTATCTCATTTGCCGAGAATAATTTCATCTACAACATACATTTACAACATACATTTTCCATTTATTATCAATATCTATCTAATATCCTATCTCATTTGCCGAGAATAATTTCATCTTGTAAATCTCATCACAATTCAATGGTTTTCGCACACCATCTCCTTATAAATCAATTCTCACTTGATACCAAGATATTTCTCTCTTGGTATCATTAGCTTATCTCATTCTTTTGGAATAACCAATCAATATTTTCCCTCCCATTTTATGGAAGGTAATTACCAACACTAATAAATCTCATTAGTATCATTAGTCTCCCAATATTGGGTTAGACTAATCAATTACATTTACATGTCGATATCAATAAAATCGATTGGTATCATTAACTATTTCTTCCCCATAATAGTTAATCAAATCTTATTCATATCTGGTTTACCATCAAAATTGCCGATGTCAAGAACCCTTGACATCATTAGCCTCTTTGCTTGGAGTAGCTAATCACACTAGAAATGATTGTCGATACCAATGTGACCCATTGATATCATTAACTATTCTCGACCCAGAATAGTTAATCAACTTATCTTTTTCACTGAACCAGGAGTAACCATGTCGATGTTAGTAATCTTTACTAACATCATTAGTCACCCAATTGCTCGGGATCGACTAATCAATTTAAGAAATGTCGGCACCGATGAAACCCCATCGATACCATTAGTTATCCAAACCCGGATAGCTAATCAATGTCATCTGAAATGTCAGCACCGATGAAACCCCATCGATACCATTAGTTATCCAAACCCGGATAGCTAATCGATGTCATCTGAAATGCCGGTACAAATGGAACCCCATTGATACCATTAGCTATCCAAAACCGGATAGCTAATCAATGTCATCTGAATCTTCCATTCGTACTGATCCCCTTTCATTTTTCTTATTAACATCATATGCATTATAACCATGGTTGCCAGGTATCATTTACATACATTCTTAGTTATCGACACTATAATCACTAAGCGTTATTCATATAACCTTGGTCACCCTTATCACAGTGCCAAGTATCAATTTATGCCCTTATCCAACCTCATCATGATGCTAAGTATCATTGTAATGTATCCTTAGCCACCGACACTATGGTGACCAATTGTCTATCATTTCTCCTTCAATCTCTAAGTCATTGTGTATATGACACGATCAAAAGATTGATGTCTTATCCCAAGTGCAGGAGTGTCAAAGTAATAAATAACCCAGTAAGACTGGGGTCGAACCACAAGGAGGTGAACTATATAAATTACAAATAATATATATAATAAAACAAAGAATTTAAAAGGATTTTGAAATGTGAGATTAATGTGAGGATTAAATAAGGATAAAATAATTGTCAAGGTTAGAGAATTCAATAATGGTATTTCAAATAAGTATAGTATAAACTCTTTTTATTACTCAACTGGAAACCACACACAAAGGAGGTTCCAATCAGATTATAAATTATTAACATGATTACATTAATTATCTTATTCGAATAATGCTAATACTTGTAAATGTTGTCAGGTATTCGTGATGTTAATTTATGTTAACAACAAATCAAGTTCCTTTCATAACACAGGTGTCGGTTATACCATACAGTTGGTTATGAAAGGATCAAGTATTTGTTGTACCAAGGGTTATACAACATAAATCTAGATTAACCATTTAACAAACAAAGTATTAAGAGTGAATAAGATAACAAATACAAAACATGTCAGTATCAAACATTAAAGTCCATGTTGAATTTACACTACTTATTCTTACACCATTAATGTAACCTTTTCACCTTGTCATGATAAACTTAACTAAACATAATGAAAGAGAGAAACATAAATAAACAAGATGAGAACATGATTATATAAATATAGTAAAGGAAATGAAAGGCATAAACAAGAGATTAATGAAAGCAAAACTTATGCATTACAAAAATATAAAGAAAGAGAGTAAGAACATGATCTTGATCTGAAAACCAAGATGCCTAAATGCATGGCAAATGCCTCCTTTTATAGGCCAAAATTTGGAACTATTGATTTGATGACTAATTGTTGAGTGGGTGGCCACATCTTGACTTGGTGACAATCCTTTTCTTGTTTGAACAAAATGTCATTGCTAACGTCAGAATTTGAACAGATAGTCTTCATGAAAGTTCTAGTAGCTTTCCAACACAAAATGAATCGGTGCATTTGGATTTTTAGAACTCGAGATATAGGCTGAACACTGAACAGTGTCTGGGCTGTAGGACAAATTCCAACTTCTCCGTTGTTGCTACAATTTGAACTTGAAAACGACCTTTTTGAATGTTGGACTCTTCATGAATGTTTTAGGCCTATGTCTTAGGTTTCCATCCATATAGACCAAACCTAAATCCAAGTTCTACAACTCAAGGTATGATCCAATAACCGAATAGTGTTCCAGTTTGGACTGAACCAGAACCAACATCTCTTTTCTAAGCTTGCCCCTCTCTTTGTCTTCTCAATTTCAGTAGTTAAACTCATCAATCAATCCTTTGATTTATGTGATAGGCCTGCATTTAAGATGAAAATTTACCATAAATTAAAGGTATCTTATAGTATCAGACTTGTTATTATAAAACATGCTTTAGTTAAGGAGTTATTGATACTTCAAGTGCAAAATGATGATATAAAACCTTGATAAAAATGCACTTTTAAGTACTAATCACACACCCCAACCAGCTTATTACTAGTCCCTAGTAATCAAAGCGTTAAAATAGAAAAACAATTTGCAAGTTCCACAAAGCAAGGCATTCATCAATTCAACTTCTATTAATCTATCCAAATAAACAAACTCTCATTAAATTTATATATCTGCTTCATACTTCTTAAACAAGATATTAATAAACCTTTTTTTTTTATGTGCTCAATGTATGAAAACATAGATGAAGAGGCTTTTATTGGAAGAAAACAATATTTTGTTCTAATGTTTAAGGTTAACTTCCTTGGGTTGGGATTATTATCTTTTTTGTCTTTTTTTTCTTTTTTTTTTAATATATATACATATAACTTAAAACACAATGCATTTTTAACCCATGTAACGAGCTTTAGGCTAATGACTCCCAGACCAGTTGGTTTTAGGGCATTAGGTGTTGAGACACCCCTTCGAGCTTAGTGACTCGGGTTGCAGATACTGATACGTAGATAGTACAATGTTTGATCACCTTAAGCTTTTCTCCTTAACCCATGTAACAAGCATTGGGCCAATAGCTCCCAAGTCAGTTGATTTTAGGGTATTAGGTGTTAAAACACCCATTCGGGCTTAATTGCTTAAGTTGGGGAGGCTATAAAACCAAACTTATCTACATTTCTATTATCATCAATATTATCAATTTTTTTTTTGTAAATTATATACTATCCCTTTCTCTTAGTTGTTACCTTTAACAAAAGAACATAAATAATGTAATAATCCAATGTGCAATCCACAATCATATGTTAAAGTGTGTGTGTGAAAATGAAGGTTTAAGAATACTTGTTAAATGAGTATAAGAGAAGAATCAAGTGATAACAATGCGAGAGTTTGTAAACCTGAATATTTCAAGAGCAAAATCAAGTTAATAAAATTCTCCCTAACTTTGCCATCCTAGTAATAACAGTTTTGTCAAATGGTTTTATTAAAAACAAAAACAGTTAGTTGGTTAGGCTTTTTTTATGTCAACTACTACCCTCTCCCCCCAACCAAAACGAGACATTATCCTCAATGTCCTAAGGTAGAAAGATAGAGTATAGAAGACATCACCTGAAACAACGAATACTAACAAACCTGAAACACACTTTAACAAATATAAGAAATAACAAAATAATATGCTATTAATAAAACCAAAGGACACAAGGTTTCACAAACAAAGGCTCAAATCCAATCTAAGTTTTTTACGGTTTTCCATAGTTGACCAATTTATGCGACTCATGAAGGGATCAATTACAGGGATGAAAGATTGTAGTTGTTCAATCAATGTTCAGCAATAGAAGCAGAGATTATGATTTGTCGTGCTGAAAATGTTAGAAATTCCTGTTCCACGGCTTGATCAAGAAAAGACAACAAATTATCATAAAAACCATTAACATTTAACAAACCTATAGGTTTATGGTGAATGTGCAGTTGGACTAAAGAGAAAATATGAAAGATCTCTTCCAATGTGCCCAGACCACCTGGTAAAGCAATGAAAGCGTCAATATGGTTAAACATTGCATTCATTCGATCAGACATTGTGGAGACTTGTAGTTCTTCACCAATTTTTTTCCAATGATGTCCCCTTTTGCTAAAGCTTTGGGGACGACCCCCAAAACTTGACTTATTTTGACTTTGAAGGCTGCGATTTCCATCCTCTTTCTTATTTTATTTTCTTGCCTTAGATGTCCATAACGGTATAGATGTTAGCTTTTTAATGCCACTAGAATCACTTCATTTCAACCTCTAGAGCTCACGTTCTGCACAAAACATCGACTGAAGGTCAAATCTGTCAATTACCTCCAATTTACTCCTTTTTGCATCTTTCATCCAAAAGTGCCTTCAAAACATAAAACAAAGAATATCAAGACATTTTATATATAAAACATAGGTAAAAAACAAGTGAAATATGGGTGGAACTATCGAATAATATGGTTGCACCAAATACCCCCACACTTAGCTCTTGCTTGTCCTCGAGAAAGGATAGGTAAAATCAAATTGAAATTAAATTAAATCAAATCACTATGACTAATCTCCTAATCTCCTATCAATATCCAAGAATATATGCATTATAAACAAGAACACAATCAAGAACGATAAAGAGTATAAATTTTCATGAATTTATTTACATGTAAACTTCAAAACTCAATTAATCATCGGGATTTAAATGAAATCTATGCCATGCCAAAGTGATAGGTCCTCTCATTGATATACACTCCAACACTCACGTGTTTAGGGTTTATGTGTTTAAATCTCTAAAATTCAATCAATGAATATGTTCTACCATAAGCTTGCTCTTCAATCTCATCTCCATTACTAACATATTACAAGCAATGCATGAATCAAAAGGTCTTATTTTCCGATTGTAATGGGACTAAGGTTAAGGTGAGGTAAAAGAGAGAAAGAAAAGGTTCAAACCAAAGAAAGTAGAGCATTCTGAAAAATGATATTTCAAACAAGATATTCCATCAAAGCACATAAATTTTCCATCTTTAATCACCAATGCTTAACTTCTTTTGATTTCAAGCTCTTTCAACATAAAATCTTAAGAACATAAAGGAACACCTTTTCTTTTCTTTTCTTTTACTTTTTTGTTTTTCACCTTTGGCAACTTTGCCCATCTTTTCATCAAGCATCACTTATTCTTTCTTTTCATATAAGTTCCGATCATAATTCCATGAGATATCACAAGTATATGCTCTACTAATCCTTGGCCAGGGGAAAAGGAAAACATATAAAAAGTTAAGACTTATACATGGATAAAGCAATGAAAAGATAAACAAGCTCAAAAGGGGCTCACTAAGGATAATATGCTATAGGTTGGCTTATTGGATCAAGTGGTTAAAATTCCTAATGCCTTTATCATCTTCATGTATCTATGTAATGTGAATATAATCTCAACAAGATATGAAGCAAGTTCTAGAGATACATATCATTCTAAGAATACACAATCAAATAATATAATGTTGAAGGCTCAAAAGCTTGCATTGGTATAACACTATAAAGTCAACATGACATATTCTCAAAGTCAATCCCTAAACCAATTAAACCTTAAAACTTGCATGCACACTTCTTCATTCGATTTATATCTTCATCTATCTCAATTAATTCTCATATGTAATACTCACATTCTCATAAACCAATAGGAGTTCAAAAGATCAAACATAGAAATTTGTTTTTTTTTTGGAACAACAAAGAAAATCAAAATAAGAAAACCAACATTCTCCCAATACCCTCACACTTAAAACACAACATTGTCCTCAATGTTGAAATAAAAGAAAAGGAATATAGGAGAATGACAAAAATAAAGTAAAATGTGAAAAATAAAAGATAAGGGAAAAAGAAAGCAAATCTGTTTTTTTTTCTTTTTGTGCTGGGTTGCCTCCTAGTAAGCGCTTTTGTTTTATGTCATTGGCTCGACATGTTGCATGCTCATTCTTCATAGATTGGTTCAGCTAACTCCACATAAGCGGTGAGTTCTGCCGTCCAACCTTCATAGAAAGGTTTCAAGCGATGCCCATTGACCTTGAGTACTTTGTTGGTTTCTAAACTTGTAATTTCAACTGCACCATAAGAAAAAACATTAGAAACAATAAAGGGTCCAATCCAACAAGAGCGCAACTTTACAGGAAAAGGTTTCAAACGCAAATGAAAAAGAAGAACTTTGTCTCCAACATTAAACTCTTTTCTTGTAATCATCATGAAGACTTTTGATCTTTTCTTTATAAATCCTTGCATTCTCATAAACATCATTTTGTATTTCTTCTAATCTAATTCCAATCTTTTTAGGCACCAAAAGGATAGGCATCACCGATTCATTGTCCATGATGGGGTGAATGATTCCTGCATCATAGGGAACAGCTTGCAAAGCCAATGTTGATTCATGCATGTTTTAGGGAACACATATATGCCTCTTCATCTTTTCTATCTTGGTAAAATCATAGCCATAGCTCAAAGCTACGCTTAATCCATCCTCACAATCAAAATAAAAAAACTTGTTGCACACACTTATCAACTTGGTCATAGCATGTGATAAAATAAACATTGCTATAAGGATATTTCATTGCATCATGAAAATTAAATTCAATCTTTTCATCTCCTACTTTCATAGACAAAGTATCCTCACCACAATCAATCTTTATATTGGCAGTTTTCAAGAATGGTCTCCCAAACAATATAGGAGTGTTGTTTGATGAATCACAAGAATCATGTTCCATATCAAGAATATAAAAGTCGCATGGAATGACCAAACTATCAATCTTGAATAGGACATCTTTTATCACACCAAGTGGGTAAACAAAACTACGATCCGCAAGTTGTACTACAATGCTAGTTTTATTCAAAGGCTCAAGACTAAGAGAATCATAAACATGTTTAGGCATAACACTAATGGATGCACCTAAATCACACAAGGCCCTTTTGAAACTAGCATTACCAATAACACATGGGATAGTAAACACACCTGGGTCTTTTTGCTTCAAAGGCATATTCTTTTGAACAATAACAGATACAACTACACCTATACTTACCATTTCATGACCTTTCAGTTTGAAAGCTCTCTTGGTAGTACACAACTCCTTCAAGAATTTGGCATACTTGGGAATTTGCTTGATAGCATCAAGCAAAGGAAGGTTGAGTTCTACTTTCTTGAAAACCTCTAAAATCTCTTTTTCTTTGTCCTCTTTCTTTGACCTAGAAGAACTCACAGGAAAGGGTGGAACTGTTTTAAAACTGGAATTCATTGAGTGGGGAGTTACCTTTAGAGTGTTGGTCGTGGTTTCAATTTGTGAAGGAGGATGTTTCTTCTTTATATTCAATTCAGTTTCTATCTCCTGTTCTTCCTCCATCTCAATTTGTTTCGACCTTTTCGCTTCAAGTTCATTCTCACTTCGCAACATGATCGCACTAACATTCTTTACTGGATTCAATGCTTGGGAGGGAAATTTTCCATTCATTTGTGCTTCCAATTTCCCCACACTTGAAGCTACTTGCCCCATTTGCTTCTCCAACTTGTGAATACTTGACCTTGTTTCCTGTTGAAAAGACATGACATTTTGTTGCAAGGTCATAGTGTTAGAAGCCAAAGTTTTCATCATCTCACGAAGATCATCACTGGATGACGACCTCATAACATTGGAGTTTGTGAATGAAGGGGGCTATCTCGCTTGATAATTCTGTTGGGATTGAAATTCATGGGGATGGAACTGTTGGCCTTGATTGCTTTGTTGAGGCTGGTTCCCATAACATAGGTTAGGATGATCTCTCCATCCAGGATTGTACGTGTGAGAAAAAGGATCATACTTACATTGAGGTTGTACATTGAATCCTCCATCAACTGCATTAGCATGTTCAATGTAATCTTCTTACATTGTTGGGCACATATCCGAAGCATGTCGTTGTAAGGAGCATATGCTACAAACTTTCACCTGCTGTACATTTCCACAAGCCAAAAAACACACAAGAGAAGTAAGATCATTAACTTTATTCTCAAGGTTAGAAATACTTACCTTATTTACTCCTTTATTTGCGAAGTCTCCACGGGTGCCAAACTGTTTCGAGTTGGCTGCCATGTTTGAGATCAATTGGCGTGCAGCCTCGGGTGTCTTATCTACCAATGCCCCACCACTTGCCGTATCAATGATACTACGGTCAATAGGCATCAGTCCTTCATAGAAATATTGAATGAGTAGGTGATCGGGTATCTGATGGTGAGGGCATTGAATACACAGTTGCTCAAATCTTTCCCAATACTCGAAAAGTGTCTCTCCATGAGATTGTCGAATCCCACATATTTCTTTCCTTATGTTGGCAACTTGAGATGCTGGGAAATACTTTTCAAGGAAAATCTTCTTCATGGCATTCCAAGTTCCAATGGAACCTAGGAGAATAGGGAAAAACCATGCCTTTGCTGCCCCTTTTAAAGAGAAAGGGAAAGCTTTCAACTTAACCTGTTCTTCATCAACTCCATTCGGTTTCATGCCAACGCAAACCATATGGAACTCCTTGAGATGAGTATGAGGATCTTCACCTACAAGACCATTGAATGTTGGTAGCAAATGTATAAAACCAGATTTAAGCTCGAAGTTTACATTATTATCGATGTTGATGCACAATGGTTGATTTTCCACGTTAGGAGCAGCAAGCTCCTTGAGTGTTTGTTGTCGTTCAACAACCATGGTGTTGACGCGAGCTTCCTTTCATAACCTGCGTAAAGTGTTTTCTATTTTGAGATCCACCTGCACTTGACTCTGGTTGGTAGAACCCCGGGTTACATGCATAAATCGTCAAGAAAACTAAAAAGAAACCAACCACACAAGAGATCGAAAACAATGTAAATTGTACGAAAATCCTACGCTAAAAAAATTAAACTGCCTAAAAACCTTGGAAAACAACGGAATTTGGCCTCGATAGGGTGGGGCTAGTGGCACCACTAGTCCTGTTTAGAACGTCGTTTCCCTTCAGGAAAAAAAAAACGATACCTAATTCCACCAAAACATCTGTTTTGAACAGTATCACTGCCGTAAATGAACAGTACCGCAGCAAGCAAAAATTCTGTTTCTCTTTTTTTTTCAAAAAAATAAATAACAATGAGAGCAAATAAAAATAATAGCACAAGAATCAACTAAAATTACTTCCCCGGCAACGGCGCCAAAATTTGTTGCGATGATGCAGTCGCACAAATTAATTACCCTAACTTCAAACACAACACACAAGATAGTATAGAGCAAGCAAGGGGTCGATCCCACGAGGAAGGTTCAAGCCAGATTTTTATGCTAGATGATATGTAATTTTTTTTTTTGGGGGGGGTTTCGACGTAATCTAGGCTAAAGCAAAAGAAAACAGAAAACTATCAAACAAAATTTAATAAAATCATAAAATTATCAAGAGAACAAACCTTGGTTGCAAGCACACATCCACGTACAGAAATCAGAACTGATCATGGAACTATTGATTTGATGACTAATTGTTGAGTGGGTGGCCACATCTTGACTTGGTGATAATCCTTATCTTCTTGTCTGAACAAAAAGTCATTGCTAACGTCAGACTTTGAACATATTGTCTTCATGAAAGTTCTAGGAAATTGTCTCAGCTTTCCAACGAAAAACGAATCGGCACATTTGAACTTCTATAACTCGAGATATGGGCTGAACATTGAATAGTGTCTGGGTTGCAGGACAGATTCAGACTTCTCTTTTGATGCTAAGATTTGAACTTCCAAACAATAGAATTGAGTCTTGGACTCTCCTAAATGTTTTAGGCCTATGTCTTAGCTTTCTAGCCATATAAACCAAACTGAAATCCAAGATCTACAGCTCCAGATATGACCCAATGACTGAACATTGTTCCAGTTTGGACTGAACCAGCATCTCTTTTCTAAGCTTAGCCCTCTCTTTGTCTTCTCAATTTCAATAGTTAAACTCATCAATCAATCCCTTGATTTATGTGATAGGCCTGCATTTAAGATGAACATTTACCATAAATTAAAGGTATCTTATAGTATTAGACATGATATTATAAAACATGCTCTAGTTAAGGAGTTATTGATACTTTAAGTGCAAAATGATGATATAAAACTTTGATAAAAATGCACTTTTAAGTACTAATCAACGGTGCACAAGTTTTTCAAAAATTTAGCATAACAAGGTACCTGTTTAATAGCATCCAACAAAGGTATATTGATCCTTACCTGCTTGAAAGTTTCAAATATTTCAGAGTTGTGATTGACTTTCCTTTGTTTGGTCATGGCATGAGGAAATGAAAGTGCTGGCGGAGAATCAGTATTTTCTTTGCAATGTTTAGATTCAACCCCTTCCTTACCCTTAGAGATTGACTCATCATCTTTTTCACAAGGTTCAAGAGTGGGTTTTTCAATAACCTTACCACTGCGAAGAGTGATGACTGATTTGACTTCATCCATGTGTTTGCTTCTGGAACTACTTGCATTTGCATTGTATTGCCCCTTGGGATTTTGCTGTAGTTGAGATGGGAACTTACCTTTCTCCTGAAAAGTGAGACAGATGTGAACTTTGCAAGAGTATCTTTAAAATTTGTCATGCTTTTGAGCAAGTTGAGTGTTGATTGTCTCTTGCTTTTCAATGAATGCATACAATGTTTCCTCAAGATTTCTTATAAGAGGTGGAGCATAAGGAGGTGCATATCCATGAGAATTTTGGAAATTATGGTGTGCTTGAAACGGTGGCTGTGAAATTTATGCATTATTGTTATCACTCTTCCAACTGAAATTTGGGTGATTTCCCCAACCAAGGTTGTATGTTTGCGAGTATGGGTTATGATTGGGCATTTGGAAACTGTTTAAAGCATGGGCTTGTTCATGGAGGCATTCCTTGAAAGCAGGCAAAGTTGGATAGTTATTGGTTGAGTGTTCATTGGTTTCACAAATTTGACACACAATGTCTTGAACAGATTTTAATTGACCACTCTTTTTCAATTCTAGTGCCTCAAATTTTCTAGGTAAAGATGGTAACTTGGCTTAGAGGTCATGATCTTCCCTAAGGTTGTATATTCCTCCACTAGATGTATGAGGTTGAGTTTTACTTGGTGCCTCATAAGTGCCTGCAGTGTCCCAATTTTGAGCATTTTCAGCTAGCAAATCTAAGTACTCAATTGCTTCATTAGGGTCTTTATCTTGAAAAGTTCCATTGCACATCAATTACACCATTTGTCTATCTTTAGGTGTTAACCCTTCATAAAAATATGAAACTAATCTCCATGTTTCAAAACCATGATGAGGGCAAGTATTAAGCAAGTCTCGATACCTATCCCAACATTGGTAAAATGTTTCTCCTAGTTTTTGAGTGAATGTTGTGATTTGTCTTTTGAAAGAGTTTGTTCTGTGAGACGGAAAAAACTTCTTTAAAAATTGTTGTTGCATTTTATCCCAAGCACGAATGGATCCTGACCTAAGATTTTGTAGCCATGTTTTAGCTTTATCTTTTAATGAAAAAGGAAAAAGCTTTAATCTAATGGTGTTCATGCTACAATTTAAGTCATTATAGGTGTTACAGACCTCCTCAAATTCTCTCAAATGCAAGTATGGATTTTCTAGATCTAAGCCATGAAAAGAATGTAAAAGTTGAATAATGTCTGGCTTAAAATTAAAATGAGATGCATCAGGGCGGGGAAACTATGCATGAGGGCACACTTGTTCTTGTGGGATTCGTGTGGCCTCTAAGTGTTCTAACACACTTATTCTCATTATTCTCATTATGAAGTGACTGGTTATCTTCTTCGGCCATATTTTCTGAAAATGATGAGGATACCCTACAAAGTTTACCACTTAATGTACATGACCAAACTCTCATGCACGTGTAGGAAGAGAATAAAAGGAAGAAAAGGAAAGGAAAGGAAACAAAATAAAACAAAACAAAATAAACGAAACGAAAGTTAGATAAAACAAAAAGTGAAAAGAGAAAATAAAATAAATATTATAATTTATACAAGAATTTACCTCCCCGGCAACGGCGCCAAAAACTTGACACGACCAAAGAGTTGATGTTTTCTCTCAAGTGTAGGAGTGTCGAAGTAATAAATAACCCGACAAGACCGGGGTCGAACCACAGGGAGGTTAACTATATAAACTACAAATAAAGAAATAGATAATAACAGAAAAGGAGTTGAAGAGAGCTTTGAGATGTGATATTGATATAAGAATTAAACAAGGATAAAATAATTGTCAAGGTTAGAGGATCCATTAATGGTATTTCAAACAAGTATAGTATAAACTCTTTTTATTACTCAACTGGAAACCACACATAAAGGAGGTTGCAATCGGATTATAAATTGTTAACATGATTACATTAGTTATCTTATTCGAATAATGCTAATACTTGTAAATGTTGTCAGGTATTCATGATTATAACTTATGTTAACAACAAATCAAGTTCCTTTCATAGCACAGGTGTCAGTTATACCATACGGTTGGGCTATGAAAGTGCCAAGTATTTGTTGTACCAAGGGTTATACAACATAAATCTAGATTAACCATTTAACAAGCAAAGTATTAAAAGTGAACAAGATAACAAATACAAAACATGTTAGTATCAAACATTAAAGTCCATGTTGAGTTTAACAAATCAAGTTTCTTTCATAGCACAGATGTCGGTTATACCATACGGTTGAGCTATGAAAGTGCCAAGTATTTGTTCTACCAAGGGTTATACAACATAAATCTAGATTAACCATTTAACAAACAAAGTATTAAAAGTGAACAAGATTATAAATACAAAACATGTTAGTATCAAACATTAAAGTCCATGTTGAGTTTATACTATACTTATTCTTACACCATTAGTGTATCCTTTTCACCTTGACATAATAAACTTAGATAAACATAATGAAAGAGAGAAACATAAATAAACAAGATAAGAACATAAAATAAGATATAAGTTAACTAAGTAAAGGAAAGGAAATGAAAAGCATAAACAAGAGATTAATATAAACATAACTTAAGCGTTACAAAAATATAAAGAGAGAGAGAGAGAGCAAGAACATGATCTTGATCTGAAAAGCAAGATGCCTAAATGCATGGCAAATGCCTTCTTTTATAGGCCAAAATTCAGAACTATTGATTTGATGACTAATTGTTGAGTGGGTGGCCACCTCTTGACTTGGTAACACTCCTTATCTTCTTGTCTGCAGAAAACGTCATTGCTAATATCATAATTTGAACAGATATTCTTCATGAAAGTTCTGGGAAATTGTCTCACCTTTCCAACAAAATAAGAATCGGTGCATTTGGACTTCTAGAACACGAAATATGGGCTGAACACTGAACAATGTTTGGGCTGCAGGACAGATTCCAACTTCTCTATTGTTGCTGTATTTTGAACTTGAAAATGGTTCTTTTGAATCTTAGACTCTCATGAAAATTTTAGGCCTATGTCTTAGCTTTCCATAAATATAAACTAGACCTAAAATCCAAGTTCTACAGCTCCAGTTATGATCCAATAACCGAATGGTGTTCCAGTTTGGACTGAACCAACATCTCTTTTCTAAGCTTAGCCTTCTCTTTGTCTTCTCAATTTCAGTAGTTAAACTCATCAATCAATCCTTTGATTTATGTGATAGGCCTGCATTTAAGATGAACATTTACCATAAATTAAAGGTATCTTATATTATTAGATATGTTATTATAAAATATGCTCTAGTTAAGGAGTTATTGATACTTCAAGTGCAAAATGATGATATAAAACCTTGATAAAAATGCACTTTCAAGTCTAAGAACCTTAATCTATAATTCACATCAAGGCATCAATTCATTATCGAATTTGAAATGACTTATAAGATCATGTTTAGAACACCTTACCTGGTACGAATGAAGGTTTTGATCTTCAACCAGTTGAAGATTTTTTTCAACTCCCTCCTTTCTTATGTAATGATAGCCAGCCCTCCATCTTCTCTTCTTGTTCAATTTCCTTGTTAATCCCTTGCCCACAAGTGTTTATTCCTCTATAAACCTTTAATCTTGGATGGTTTTCTTGAAATTTTGGTGGTTCTCTCTTGATTTTGCAAGAATGAATACAAAAACTTCCTTTTTTCTTTCCTTATGATTTCTGCAGATTTTGATGAGAATAGGAGTATTTATGCCCTATAATTTTTCTTATTTGCATTTAGGCCCCTACATCTTTTTTTCTTCTTCTTATAGTTAAGTTATACCTATTTTCATTTCTTATAATTTCACCCCACAACTTTTAGTTTAGTTTATTTTCTTTAATTTAATCCAACCCTCAACATTTTTGGGTTGATTTATAATGTCTTGAAAAATTTCATCCAGAAACTTATCTCCAAAAATTTATGAATTCCCGTTTTTATTTAACCATATGCATGAATTTCTTCACTTTTATTTCTCATGTAGTTAGTTTGCAATCCAAGCAACCTTTATTTTTTCCCCGGGGTTTACAATACATTTGTGTGACGGGACAACGAATCATCTCGAAGTCTCACTGACTCGCCACCTTCAGAGTACACTGATGTTGCAGGTATATGAGAGGAGGTGTCTGCCAAGGGATCTCAGTCTGGATCACTTTCATTTCAAAAACTCTGGTCACTTCCCCGAACTGGGGATGGATCATTCCTGGCTCCTTGCCTTGTTCTCACCATCCTGAAACACATTTCAAAATCATATAATCATTCCTGTCCCCGGAATAGCAACCCGAGCTCTGATACCAAACTATAACATCCCCCATTCCGAGATAAAAACAACAATCTCATGTCAACTGAAAAACAGAGTAATTAATTTATATATATATATATATATATATATATATATATATATATATTCATGGTTTTAAAATCTACCGAAATTTCGACAGAGTCCCCCCTATACTAGAAGGTCTCAAGTTATCGACATGTAACCTGTTTATACTTCTAATAATTTGCATCTCATAACTCAATCATCCTGGGTTTCAATTCCACAAATATTATCACACCTATCAACCACAATATTTATGATATACATTTTATAACAAAATATCATTATGGATGGATAAAAAATAAAGACACAGTCATGAATATGGTTATATGAACTACAGAGTTAAGTTCATTTAATCAAGTTTAAACATTAATTATACAAATTAAGTTATACAAACATTTTCATGTTTATAAAATACAAGGGTATACTCCCTAGAACCTAGATTACAAGAAGGGAACATAAGCTAGGATCTACTCCTGTCGTGCATGCGATGATTGACACGACCAAAAGATTGATGTCTTCTCCCAAGTGCAGGAGTGTCGAAGTAATAAATAACCCGGCAAGACCGGGGTCGAACCACAGAGAGGTTAATTGTATAAATTATAAATAACAATGCAACAACAACAACAACAATAATAATAACAATAATAATAATAATAGTAATAATAATAATAATAATAATAATACTCAGTACGTGGCGTTGTTATACCTGAGAATGATCTAAAAGATCGGGTCACAGGTTTCCAGCCTATATACTGATTTTATGAAAAGATCAAAGAGATATATTATATAATATAAACAGATTTCTGATGTGAATGAATAAGGCAAGACCAACAATGTCAGGATCCTTGATCAAACACAGAGCATACTTAACGTACATAACATATAACAAGAATGTAAATAATAATAATAATAATAATAATAATAATAATAATAATAATAATAATAATAATAGTAATAATAATATTAATAGTAGTAGTAGTAGTAGTAGTAGTAATAATAATAATAATAAAAAGAAGAAGAGGAAGAAATTAATGAGAACTTTGAGATGGGAGATTAATGTAAGGATTAAACAATGATAAAAACAAATGTCAAGGTTAGAGAATTCACTAATGGTATTTCAAATAAATATAATATAAACTCTTTTTATTACTCAACTAGAAACCACACACAAAAGAGGTTCTAATCGGATGATTTATCATTAATGGCTCATTATAAAGTATTAACATGATCATATTAATTATCTTGTCTAAGTAACACCATACTTATAAATATCATCAGGCATTCATGTTGCTAGCTTATGTTAACAACAAATCAAGTTCCTATCATAACAACGATGTCGGCCGAAAACTATGAAGGATCAAGCATTTGATGTACCAAGTGTTATACAACACAAATCTAGATTAACCATTTAACAAGCAAGGTATTAAGGATTATTAAGATAAAAAGATAAGACATGCTAATAACAATTTTTCTTGAATATAAACATTAAAGTCCATGTTGAGTTTATATTATACATATTCTAACACCATTAGTAAAACCTTTTCACCTTGACATAATTAACTTAGCTAAACATAATGAAGAAGAAAAACATAAATAAACAACATAAGAACATAAACATGATATAAGTTAACTAATTATAGGAAAGGAAATGAAAAAGCATAAACAAGAGATTAATATAACATGAAAGAAAACTTGAACATTACAAAGATATAAAGAGAGAAAACAAGAACATGATTTTGATCTGAAAAATAATATATCTAAATACATGGCAAATGCCTCCTTTTATAGGCTAAGATTCAGAACTATTGATTGGTGGACTAAGAAAATAGTTGGTGGCCAACCATTGATTTGGTGGCTGGTTTTTGACATTATTGGCTGCTGGTTCTTGAAATTGTTGGCAGAATTTTGATATTGTTGGCTGGCCAAAACGTCATTGCTAACATCAGAATTTGAGCCCTTTGTTCCATGAAAGCTGTGGGAAATTGTCTCAGCTTTCCAACAAAAAAAACCAGAGCTCATTTGGACTTCTAGAACTCAAGATATGAGCTGAAAACCGAACAGTGTTTGAGCTGCAGGACAGGTTCCGACTTCTCCGTTGTTGCTAATATTTGAACTTGTAAACGGCAGAATTGAGTTTTGGACCCTTCATGAAAGTTTTAGGTCTATGTCTTATCTTTCCATCCATATAAAGTGGACCCAAATCCGAGTTCTACAACTCCAGTTATGATCAAATAACCGAATAGTGTTCCAGTTTGGAATTGAACCAGCATCTCTTCTCTTAGCCTAGTCCTCTTTTTGTCTCTTCACTTTCAATTGTTAATCACAGCAATCAATCCTTTGAATTGTGAGATATACCTGCATTCAAAACAAGCATTTACCATAAATTAAAGATATATTATATTATTAGACTTGTTATTATAAAACATGTTTTAGTTAGGGAATTTAACGATACTTTAGTGCAATACGATGATATAAAGCCTTAATGAGAATGCACTTTTAAGTACTAATCACACCCCCCAACCAGCTTATTACTAGTCCCTAGTAATCAAAGCGTTAAAATACAAAAACAATTTGCAAGTTCCACAAAGCAAGGTATTCATCATTTAACTTCCATTAATCTATCCAAATAAACAAACTCTCATTAAATTTATATATCTGCTTCATACTTCTTAAACAAGATATTAATAAACCTTCTTTTTGTGCTCAGTAAATCAAAACATAGCTATGGAGCTTTTCATGGAAGAAAACAAAATTTTTGTTTCAATGTTTAAGGTTAACTTCCTTGGGTTGGGATTATTATCTCTTTTGTTTTGTTTTTTTTTTTTTTTTTTTGAAAGCAAGAATTTATAATACAATGTATCTTGAACCCATGTAACGAGCTTTTAGCTAATGACTCCCAGACCAGTTGGTCTTAGGGCATCAGGTGTTGAGACACCCCTACGAGCTTAGTAACTCGGGTTGCAGATACTGACACGTAGATAGTGCAATGTTTGATTCCCTTAAGCTTTTCTCCTTAACCCATGTAACAAGCACTGGGCCAATAGCTCCCAAGTCAGTTGACTTTAGGGTACTAGGTGTTAAAACACCCCTTCGGGCTTAATTGCTTAAGTCAAGGAGGCTACGAAACCAAACTTATCTACTTTTTTATTTATTTATTTGTTTTTTTTTATTTGTTTTTTTTTTGTTTTTTTTGTTTTTTTTTTTTATATATATATATACTGTCCCTTTCCCTTAGTTGTTACCTTTAACAAAAGAACATAAATAATGTAATAATCCAATATGCAACCCACAATCATATGTTAAAGTGTGTGTGTGAAAATAAAGGTTTAAGAATACTTGTTAAATAAGTATATGAGCAGAATTAAGTGATAACAATGCGAGAGTTTGTAAATCTGAATATTTCAAGAAGTATTATAATAGACCTTGTTAAGAATGTTTACTAAGATGCGTCTCAAGAGTCACTAAAGTTCATCCTTTACTCTGCCATCCTAGTAACAACAGGTTTGCAAATGGTTGTAATAATAGAAAACACAGTTAGTTAATAATTTTTTTTTTTTTTTTTTTGTAATATCAACTACTACCCTCTCCCCCCAACCAAAACGAGACATTGTCCTCAATGTTGTAAGGTAGAAAGATAGAGTATAGAAGACATCACCTGAAACAGCGACTACTGACAAACCTGAAACACACTTAAACAAATACAAGAAACAACAAAACACAAATACTATACCATTAATAAAACCAAAAGACACAATATTTCACAAACTAAGGCTCAAATCCAATCTAAGCTTTTTACGGCGTTCCGTGATTGACCAATTAAGTCGACTCATAGAGGAATCAACTACAGGGATGAAAGATTGAAGTTCATCAATCAATTGTTCAGCAGTAGCAGCAGAGATGAGGATTTGTCGCGCTGAAAATGTTAGAAATTGTTGTTCCACAGCATGATCAAGAAAAGACAGTAAAGTATTATAAAAACCATTAACATTTAGCAAACCTATAGGTTTCTGGTGAATGTTCAGCTGAGCCCAAGATGAAATATGAAATATCTCTTCTAAAGTTCCCAAACCACCTGGTAAAGCAATAAAGGCATCAGCATGGTTAAACATTACAGATAGTCGTTCAGACATTGTGGAGACCTGTAGTTCCTCGCCGACTGTTTTTCCAATGATGTCCCCTTCGGCTAAAGCTTTGGGGATGACCCCCAAAACTTGACTGCCTCCTAAAAATGCAGCTATTGAAACACTCCCCATTAACCCAAGGCTACCTCCCCCATACACTAAATGAATCTTTCTCTCAGCTAGTACCCGACCAAGATGATTTGCTGATTCTAAAAACTCTTTTTCTTTCCCAGGATTGGATCCACAAAAAACACAAATAGTTTTTATTTTAGGAACAGAGGAACTGGCCATTTCTACACACTTCTATATCTATTAAATGAATGGGTAGAGTAGAAATGATGGGAAGGAAGAGAAGATTTTATAGATGAGAAATTGAAAATGCAATCATACCACCTATATGTAGGCTAGCTGGAGTCTCACTCTCTCTCTCTCTTTGTATATTTTTATTTATTTATTTATTTATTTATTTATTTTTGAAAAAGCATGTGTATGTACAAGCAGCTGTGATTGTGGCTCACATCTTCCCTTGGTTTTACGTCCAAGAACGGCTTAAACGCCCTCTATGGGTCGGGGATAGGCTTCCCATCCAGTTTTCTTAAAAACTGACAAACAGGGTCTTTTTTAGTCAGATTCCCAAGACTAAGTCGATCATGTTCTTTATGAAAATGAGGCCATAAATCATGAATTGCACGATGCACATCTCCACTAGGATGCGTCTCAAGAGTTAATAGAAGATTATCTAAAGACTCCTTACTCAGGCCATCCTTAATGAATTGTATTTTATCTTCACGGTTTATAGATACCATTCCTAAAGGACGACATTTTGCATTACAAGTTCATCTGGCACATCGGTGACAGATTTTCAGTCGTTTTGCACGACGTTTCTTTGCAAAAGTGCTTTTACCTGTTCCAGGCATGTATGAAATAAAAGTATTGGAAGACTCACCTGACAATCGGACCTTTGCTTCAATCAGCCATCGAATATCTTCAGGAATTCCATGGTTCATTAACAACCTCAATCTTTCACACCTAGCACGGTAAATTTTTGTAATTGCATTCTGAGGCAGGGCGGGAAAATACTTTTTCAATTTTTCAAGAGTGGTGTCCATTTTTCAAAAGAGAAGTGGATGAGAGATGCAAAGAAAAGAGAAGGAACAAGAAATTGGACAAATATATACACAGATATCAGTTATCATGGGAAACTGAAAGAACCGACTTAAGAGTCACGGAGTACCGTTATCCGCCATTTGACCGGGGTTGGAGAAAGACTAGCAAAACAAGAGTCACATAAAAAGAAACACAAAAACAATGTGAGAAAAATAATATAATCAACCTTTATATACAGGATCATTCAAACCAATGGATTCAATTTCACTAGGAAAATTATCAAAGTAAGCTTTCAAACGATGTCCATTTACCTTAAAAACATTGCCATTCTTTGGATTCTCAATATCAAAGGCCCCATAATGATACACATGTTTCACAATAAATGGACCGCTCCATCTTGATCTTAGCTTTCCAGGAAATAAATGGAGTCGAGAATTATAAAGCAAAACTTTTTGACCAACATCAAATGTTTTTCTCAAGATTCTCTTATCATGAAACTCTTTGATTCTTGCTTTATGAATTTTTGAATTTTCATATGCATCATTTCTTATTTCCTCAAGCTCATTTATTTGCAACTTACGCAGATGGCTACCATCATCCAGGTTTGAATTGAAAGCTTTAATAGCCCAATAAGCTTTGTGTTCAAGTTCCACAGGCAAATGACAAGGTTTTCCATAAACCAACCTATAAGGTGACATACCTAATGATGTTTTAAAAGCAGTGCGATAAGCCCAAAGTGCATCATTAAGTCTTAAAGACCAGTCCTTCCGATTAGGGTTCACTGTTTTTTCCAAGATTTGTTTGATCTCCCTATTAGCAAGTTCTACTTGTCCATTTGTCTGAGGGTGATAAGGGGTGGCAACTTTGTGTGTGATTCCATATTTCTTCATTAAAGACTCAAATGGCTTGTTACAGAAATGTGTTCCACCATCACTTATCATGACCCGAGGGATTCCAAATCGACTCAAAATATTTTCTTTCAAAAACTTGATCACTGTTTTATGATCGTTGTTACGACTTGGAATTGCCTCTATCCATTTTGAAACATAGTCTACTGCGACTAATATGTACACAAAACCAAATGATGGAGGAAATGGACCCATAAAATCTATACCCCAACAGTCAAAGATTTCAATGACAAGAATAGTATTTAAAGGCATCATGTGACGTCTTGAAATAGATCCTAGCTTTTGACAATTTTCACAAGTTTTGCAGAATGCATGCGTGTCTTTGAACATGGTGGGCCAATAAAATCCACATTGTAAGATTTTTGCAGTTGTCTTTCTTGATGAGAAATGACCCCCACATGCCTCAGAATGACAAAATTTAATGACACTACTTACCTCATTGTCGGGAATGCATCTTCGAAATATTTGATCAGGACAATATTTGAACAAGTAAGGGTCATCCCAATAAAAGTTCTTCACTTCGTTCAAGAACTTTCTTTTGTCTTGGGTACTCCAATGAGCTGGCAAATGTCCTGAAACAAGAAAATTAACTATATTAGCAAACCAAGGCATCGTAGAGACAGAAAGTAAAGATTCATCAGGAAAGTAGTCATTGATTGGTGTGATGTCAGATCTCGAATCAGTTGTCAATCTTGACAAATGATCCGCGACAACATTTTCGGTGCCTTTCTTATCCTTGATTGTGATATCGAATTCTTGAAGTAATAAAATCCACCGCACCAATCTAGCCTTAGAATCCTTCTTAGAAAGAAGATATTTCAACGCTGCATGATCGCTAAAAACAATAACAGGTGAGCCAACAAGATAAGATCTGAATTTTTCACATGCAAATACTACTGCAAGTAATTCCTTTTCAGTGGTGGTGTAATTCATTTGAGCACTATTTAAAGTTTTACTTGCATAGTAAATCACATAGGGTTTCTTATCTTTTCTTTGTCCTAAAACAGCACCCACGGCATAATCACTAGCATCACACATTATTTCAAAAGGTAATGACCAATCAGGAGGTTGAATGACAGGAGCAGAAGTAAGCAAGTTTTTAAGTTTAACAAAGGCTTCTTCACAATGTTCAGTCCATTCAAAAACATTATCCTTTGTTAGAAGGTTACACAATGGCTTAGATATTACACTAAAATCTTTGATGAACCTTCTATAAAAACCAGCATGTCCTAAGAATGATCTAACGTTTTTAACAGATTTTGGTGTTGGCAAGTTAGCAATTAACTCGATTTTAGATTTGTCAACCTCAATTCCTATTGATGAAACAATGTGACCAAGTACAATGCCGTTTGTTACCATAAAATGACATTTTTCCCAATTTAGCACAAGATTCTTCTCTTCACACCTGTTCAAAACCTTTTCCAAGTTAGTTAAACAATCATCAAATGAATCACCAAAAACAGAAAAATCATCCATAAAAATCTCAAGAAAACGTTCAACCATATCACTGAATATGCTAAGCATGCATCTTTGAAACGTGGCTGGTGCATTACATAATCCAAAAGGCATCCTTCGGTATGCAAATGTACCAAATGGACATGTGAAAGTAGTTTTCTCTTGATCTTCAAATGCAATTTCAATTTGGTTATAACCTGAATAGCCATCTAGAAAACAATAAAATTCATGACCTGCAACTCTTTCTAGAATTTGATCCATGAAAGGTAAAGGAAAATGATCTTTTCTAGTCATTGAATTAAGTTTTCTATAGTCAATGCACATGCGCCAACCAGTAATAGTCCTAGTTGGAATTAACTCATTCTTCTCATTTGTTATCACAGTAACTCCAGACTTTTTAGGTACAACTTGGGTAGGACTTACCCATTTGCTGTCAGAAATAGGATAAATGATTCCATTATCTAGAAGCTTAATGACTTCATTTCTCACTACTTCTTTCATATTAGGATTAAGCCTTCGTTGCATTTCTCTAGAGGGTTTAGCATTTTCCTCTAAATAAATCTTGTGTGTGCAAATCAAAGGACTAATTCCTTTTATGTCAGCTATGGTCCATCCTAATGCATTTTTGTGCGTTTTCAGAGTTTGTAATAACTTACCTTCTTGATGAACATTAAGTTTGGAAGAAATTATTACCGGAAAAGTTTCATTTTCTCCCAAAAATGAGTATTTGAGATTAAATGGTAATGGCTTCAAATCGGGTTTTGGTGGTTGAACACTTGAAGGTATGGACTCAATTGATCGTGGTGGCAATTCCTCAATTTTTGGTCTCCAACTATTTGCCTTTGATTCTTCCTGAAAATAAACCATTTGCAAATCATCAGATTCATTAAACTCAGTTTCACTGGAAGTGTTTTCAAATTGATCACAAATTAATTTTTCAATAAAATCTACTTCCTGTAAATCATTATCATCTCCAGGTTGCTTGCAAATGTTAAAAACATTCATCTCCAATGTCATGTTTCCAAAAGATAACTTCATCACTCCATTCCTACAATTAATCAATGCATTAGAAGTTGCAAGAAATGGACGTCCTAAAATAACAGGAATTGAATTGCATGCTTCAACAGGTTGTGTATCCAAGACAATAAAATCCACAGGAAAGATGAATTTATCAACTTGTACTAACACATCTTCAACTATTCCTCTAGGCACTTTTACAGATCTATCGGCAAGTAAAAGAGTTACAGAAGTAGGTTTTAACTCACCTAGATTGAGACTTTGAAAAACCGAATATGGAAGTAAATTCACACTAGCTCCAAGATCAAGTAAAGCTCTATCAATTTTATGTTCTCCAATAAAGCAAGAAATTGTAGGACAACCAGGGTCTTTATATTTCAAAGCATTATCATTCTGAAGAATGGCACTTACTTGTTCGGCTAAAAAGGCTTTCTTTTTCACATTCAGTTTTCTCTTCACAGTGCACAGATCTTTCAAAAATTTAGCATAAGACGGTACCTGTTTAATAGCATCTAACAAAGGTATATTGATCCTTACCTGTTTGAAAGTTTCAAAGATTTCAGAATTATGATTGACTTTCCTTTGTTTGGTCATGGCATGAGGAAATGGAAGTGCTGGTGGGGAATCAGTCTCCTCCTTGCAGTGTTCAGGTTCAACCCTTTCCTTACCCTCAGAGACTAACTCATCTTCTTTCTCACAAGGTTCAAGAACGGGTTTTTCAATAACCTTACCACTGCGGAGAGTTGTGACTGATTTGACTTGATCCATATGTTGGCTTCCGGAACCACTTGCACTTGAATTGTATTGCCCTTTGGGATTTTGCTGGGGTTGAGATGGAAACTTACCTTTCTCCTGAAAACTAAGAGCAGATGTGAACTTTGCAAGAGTATCTTTTAGATCTGCCATGGTTTGAGCATTTTGAGAGTTGATTGTCTCTTGCTTTTCAATGAATGCATGCAGTGTTTCCTCAAGATTTCTTCTAGGAGGGGGAATATAAGGAGGTGCATATCCATGAGAATTTTGAAAATTATGTTGTGCTTGAAATGGTGGCTGTGAAGTTTGTGCATTATTGTTACCATTCTTCCAACTGAAATTTGGATGATTTCTCCAACCAGGGTTGTACGTTTGCGAGTATGGGTTATGACTTGGCCTTTGGAAACTATTTAAAGCATTGGCTTGTTCATGGAGACACTCCTTAAAAGAAGGCAAAGTTGGACAATTATTGGTTGAGTGTTCATTAGTTTCACAAATTTGACACACAATTTCTTGAACAGATTTTATTTGACCACTCTTTTTTAATTCTAGTGCCTCAACTTTTCTAGCTAAAGATGCAAATTTGGCTTAGAGGTCATGATCTTCCCTAAGGTTGTACATGCCTCCATTAGATGTATGAGGTTGAGTTTTACCTGGTGCCTCACACGTACCTGTGGTGTCCCAATTTTGAGCATTTTCAGCTAGCAAGTCTAGGTACTCCATTGCTTCATCAGGGTCTTTATCTTCAAAAGTTCCATTGCACATCAATTCCACCATTTGTCTATCTTTAGGTGTTAACCCTTCATAAAATTGTGAGACCAATCTCCATGTTTCAAAACCATGATGAGGACAGGTATTAAGCAAGTCTTTATATCTATCCCAACACTTGTAAAATGTTTCTCCTGGTTTTTGAGTGAAAGTGGTGATTTGTCTTTTGAAAGAGTTTGTTCTGTGAGATGGAAAAAACTTCTTTAAAAATTGTTGTTGCATTTCATCCCAAGCACGAATGGATCCTGACCTAATATTTTGTAGCCATGTTTTAGCTTTATCTTTTAATGAAAAAGGAAAAAGCTTTAATCTGATGGTGTTCATGCTACAATTTAAGTCATTATAGGTGTTACAAACTTCTTCAAATTCTCTTAAATGCAAATATGGATTTTCTAATTCTAAGCCATGAAAAGTGGGTAAAAGTTGAATAATACCTGGCTTAAAATTAAAATGAGAAGCATCAGGAGGAAAAACTATACATGATGGTGCACTTGTTCTTGTTGGATTCATGTGATCTCTAAGTGTTCTCACATGATTATTCTCATTATTCTCATTATGAATTGACTGGTTATCTTCTTCGGCCATGTTTTGTAAAGAAAATGAGGATTTCCTAGAAAGTCTACCACTTAATGTACGTGTCCAAACTCTCATGCAAGTGCAAAAGAAAAGAAAAGAAAAATAAAAAGAAAAAGAAAAAGAAAAGGAACAAAATTAGAAAAACAAATAAAAGTAAAAAACAAAAGAAAATAAAAGAAATATAAAATTGATACAATACTTACCTCCCCGGCAACGGCGCCAAAAACTTGACACGACCAAAAGATTGATGTCTTCTCCCAAGTGCAGGAGTGTCGAAGTAATAAATAACCCGGCAAGACCGGGGTCGAACCACAGAAAGGTTAATTGTATAAATTATAAATAACAATGCAACAACAACAACAACAATAATAATAACAATAATAATAATAATAGTAATAATAATAATAATAATAATAATACTCAGTACGTGGCGTTGTTATACCTGAGAATGATCTAAAAGATCGGGTCACAGGTTTCCAGCCTATATACTGATTTTATGAAAAGATCAAAGAGATATATTATATAATATAAACAGATTTCTGATGTGAATGAATAAGGCAAGACCAACAATGTCAGGATCCTTGATCAAACACAGAGCATACTTAACGTACATAACATATAACAAGAATGTAAATAATAATAATAATAATAATAATAATAATAATAATAATAATAATAATAATAATAATAATAATAGTAATAATAATATTAATAGTAGTAGTAGTAGTAGTAGTAGTAGTAATAATAATAATAAAAAGAAGAAGAGGAAGAAATTAATGAGAACTTTGAGATGGGAGATTAATGTAAGGATTAAACAATGATAAAAACAAATGTCAAGGTTAGAGAATTCACTAATGGTATTTCAAATAAATATAATATAAACTCTTTTTATTACTCAACTAGAAACCACACACAAAAGAGGTTCTACTCGGATGATTTATCATTAATGGCTCATTATAAAGTATTAACATGATCATATTAATTATCTTGTCTAACTAACACCATACTTATAAATATCATCAGGCATTCATGTTGCTAGCTTATGTTAACAACAAATCAAGTTCCTATCATAACAACGATGTCGGCCGAAAACTATGAAGGATCAAGCATTTGATGTACCAAGTGTTATACAACACAAATCTAGATTAACCATTTAACAAGCAAGGTATTAAGGATTATTAAGATAAAAAGATAAGACATGCTAATAACAATTTTTCTTGAATATAAACATTAAAGTCCATGTTGAGTTTATATTATACATATTCTAACACCATTAGTAAAACCTTTTCACCTTGACATAATTAATTAGCTAAACATAATGAAGAAGAAAAACATAAATAAACAACATAAGAACATAAACATGATATAAGTTAACTAATTATAGGAAAGGAAATGAAAAAGCATAAACAAGAGATTAATATAACATGAAAGAAAACTTGAACATTACAAAGATATAAAGAGAGAAAACAAGAACATGATTTTGATCTGAAAAATAATATATCTAAATACATGGCAAATGCCTCCTTTTATAGGCTAAGATTCAGAACTATTGATTGGTGGACTAAGAAAATAGTTGGTGGCCAACCATTGATTTGGTGGCTGGTTTTTGACATTATTGGCTGCTGGTTCTTGAAATTGTTGGCAGAATTTTGATATTGTTGGCTGGCCAAAACGTCATTGCTAACATCAGAATTTGAGCCCTTTGTTCCATGAAAGCTGTGGGAAATTGTCTCAGCTTTCCAACAAAAAAAACCAGAGCTCATTTGGACTTCTAGAACTCAAGATATGAGCTGAAAACCGAACAGTGTTTGAGCTGCAGGACAGGTTCCGACTTCTCCGTTGTTGCTAATATTTGAACTTGTAAACGGCAGAATTGAGTTTTGGACCCTTCATGAAAGTTTTAGGTCTATGTCTTATCTTTCCATCCATATAAAGTGGACCCAAATCCGAGTTCTACAACTCCAGTTATGATCAAATAACCGAATAGTGTTCCAGTTTGGAATTGAACCAGCATCTCTTCTCTTAGCCTAGTCCTCTTTTTGTCTCTTCACTTTCAATTGTTAATCACAGCAATCAATCCTTTGAATTGTGAGATATACCTGCATTCAAAACAAGCATTTACCATAAATTAAAGATATATTATATTATTAGACTTGTTATTATAAAACATGCTTTAGTTAGGGAATTTAACGATACTTTAGTGCAATACGATGATATAAAGCCTTAATGAGAATGCACTTTTAAGTACTAATCACACCCCCCAACCAGCTTATTACTAGTCCCTAGTAATCAAAGCGTTAAAATACAAAAACAATTTGCAAGTTCCACAAAGCAAGGTATTCATCATTTAACTTCCATTAATCTATCCAAATAAACAAACTCTCATTAAATTTATATATCTGCTTCATACTTCTTAAACAAGATATTAATAAACCTTCTTTTTGTGCTCAGTAAATCAAAACATAGCTATGGAGCTTTTCATGGAAGAAAACAAAATTTTTGTTTCAATGTTTAAGGTTAACTTCCTTGGGTTGGGATTATTATCTCTTTTGTTTTGTTTTTTTTTTTTTTTTTTTGAAAGCAAGAATTTATAATACAATGTATCTTGAACCCATGTAACGAGCTTTTAGCTAATGACTCCCAGACCAGTTGGTCTTAGGGCATCAGGTGTTGAGACACCCCTACGAGCTTAGTAACTCGGGTTGCAGATACTGACACGTAGATAGTGCAATGTTTGATTCCCTTAAGCTTTTCTCCTTAACCCATGTAACAAGCACTGGGCCAATAGCTCCCAAGTCAGTTGACTTTAGGGTACTAGGTGTTAAAACACCCCTTCGGGCTTAATTGCTTAAGTCAAGGAGGCTACGAAACCAAACTTATCTACTTTTTTATTTATTTATTTGTTTTTTTTTATTTGTTTTTTTTTTGTTTTTTTTTGTTTTTTTTTTTTATATATATATATACTGTCCCTTTCCCTTAGTTGTTACCTTTAACAAAAGAACATAAATAATGTAATAATCCAATATGCAACCCACAATCATATGTTAAAGTGTGTGTGTGAAAATAAAGGTTTAAGAATACTTGTTAAATAAGTATATGAGCAGAATTAAGTGATAACAATGCGAGAGTTTGTAAATCTGAATATTTCAAGAAGTATTATAATAGACCTTGTTAAGAATGTTTACTAAGATGCGTCTCAAGAGTCACTAAAGTTCATCCTTTACTCTGCCATCCTAGTAACAACAGGTTTGCAAATGGTTGTAATAATAGAAAACACAGTTAGTTAATAATTTTTTTTTTTTTTTTTTTTTGTAATATCAACTACTACCCTCTCCCCCCAACCAAAACGAGACATTGTCCTCAATGTTGTAAGGTAGAAAGATAGAGTATAGAAGACATCACCTGAAACAGCGACTACTGACAAACCTGAAACACACTTAAACAAATACAAGAAACAACAAAACACAAATACTATACCATTAATAAAACCAAAAGACACAATATTTCACAAACTAAGGCTCAAATCCAATCTAAGCTTTTTACGGCGTTCCGTGATTGACCAATTAAGTCGACTCATAGAGGAATCAACTACAGGGATGAAAGATTGAAGTTCATCAATCAATTGTTCAGCAGTAGCAGCAGAGATGAGGATTTGTCGCGCTGAAAATGTTAGAAATTGTTGTTCCACAGCATGATCAAGAAAAGACAGTAAAGTATTATAAAAACCATTAACATTTAGCAAACCTATAGGTTTCTGGTGAATGTTCAGCTGAGCCCAAGATGAAATATGAAATATCTCTTCTAAAGTTCCCAAACCACCTGGTAAAGCAATAAAGGCATCAGCATGGTTAAACATTACAGATAGTCGTTCAGACATTGTGGAGACCTGTAGTTCCTCGCCGACTGTTTTTCCAATGATGTCCCCTTCGGCTAAAGCTTTGGGGATGACCCCCAAAACTTGACTGCCTCCTAAAAATGCAGCTATTGAAACACTCCCCATTAACCCAAGGCTACCTCCCCCATACACTAAATGAATCTTTCTCTCAGCTAGTACCCGACCAAGATGATTTGCTGATTCTAAAAACTCTTTTTCTTTCCCAGGATTGGATCCACAAAAAACACAAATAGTTTTTATTTTAGGAACAGAGGAACTGGCCATTTCTACACACTTCTATATCTATTAAATGAATGGGTAGAGTAGAAATGATGGGAAGGAAGAGAAGATTTTATAGATGAGAAATTGAAAATGCAATCATACCACCTATATGTAGGCTAGCTGGAGTCTCACTCTCTCTCTCTCTTTGTATATTTTTATTTATTTATTTATTTATTTATTTATTTTTGAAAAAGCATGTGTATGTACAAGCAGCTGTGATTGTGGCTCACATCTTCCCTTGGTTTTACGTCCAAGAACGGCTTAAACGCCCTCTATGGGTCGGGGATAGGCTTCCCATCCAGTTTTCTTAAAAACTGACAAACAGGGTCTTTTTTAGTCAGATTCCCAAGACTAAGTCGATCATGTTCTTTATGAAAATGAGGCCATAAATCATGAATTGCACGATGCACATCTCCACTAGGATGCGTCTCAAGAGTTAATAGAAGATTATCTAAAGACTCCTTACTCAGGCCATCCTTAATGAATTGTATTTTATCTTCACGGTTTATAGATACCATTCCTAAAGGACGACATTTTGCATTACAAGTCCATCTGGCACATCAGGTGACAGATTTTCAGTCGTTTTGCACGACGTTTCTTTGCAAAAGTGCTTTTACCTGTTCCAGGCATGTATGAAATAAAAGTATTGGAAGACTCACCTGACAATCGGACCTTTGCTTCAATCAGCCATCGAATATCTTCAGGAATTCCATGGTTCATTAACAACCTCAATCTTTCACACCTAGCACGGTAAATTTTTGTAATTGCATTCTGAGGCAGGGCGGGAAAATACTTTTTCAATTTTTCAAGAGTGGTGTCCATTTTTCAACTCCAGTTATGATCAAATAACCGAATAGTGTTCCAGTTTGGAATTGAACCAGCATCTCTTCTCTTAGCCTAGTCCTCTTTTTGTCTCTTCACTTTCAATTGTTAATCACAGCAATCAATCCTTTGAATTGTGAGATATACCTGCATTCAAAACAAGCATTTACCATAAATTAAAGATATATTATATTATTAGACTTGTTATTATAAAACATGCTTTAGTTAGGGAATTTAACGATACTTTAGTGCAATACGATGATATAAAGCCTTAATGAGAATGCACTTTTAAGTACTAATCAATGATCCTGAAACAAAATACATATTATTGAAATTTGAATATTACAATAAATATAACAACACGAACATCTAACAATTTCAAAAGGGTAACTGACACGACCAAAAGATTGATGTCTTCTCCCAAGTGTAGGAGTGTCGAAGTAATAAATAACCTGGCAAGACCGGAGTCGAACCACATGGAGGTTAACTATATAAATTATAAATAATAATAATAATAACAACAATAATAACAATAACAACAACAACAACAACAACAACAACAACAATAATAATAATAAGTTAAAGAGGACTTTGAGATGTAAGATTAATGCGAGGATTAAACACTGATAAAAACAAATGTCAAGGTTAGAGGATCCACTAATGGTATTTCAAACAAGTATAGTATAAACTCTTTTTATTACTCAACTGGAAACCACACACAAAGGAGGTTCTAATCGGATGATTTGTCATTAATAGCTCATTATAAATTGTTAACATGATCATATTAATTATCTTATTTAAGTAACACCAAACTTTTAAATATTGTCAAGAATTCATGATGCTAACTTATGTTAACAACAAATCAAGTTCCTTTCATAGCACAGGTATAGGTTATACCATATGGTTGGCTATGAAAGTGTCAAGCATTTGTTGTACCAAGTGTTATACAACACAAATCTAGATTAACCATTTAACAAGCAAGGTATTATGAATTAATAAGATAAAAATGATAAGACACGTTAATAGCAAGTTGTTTAGTATATAAGCATTGAAGTCCATATTGAGTTTATATTATACTTATTCTTACACCATTAGTGTAACCTTTTCACCTTGACATAATAAACTTAGCTAAACATAATGAAGAAGAGAAACATAAATAAACAAGATAAGAACATAAATAAGATACAAGTTGACTAAGTAAAGGAAAGAAAATGAAAAGCATAAACATGATATTAATGAAAGTAAAACTTAAGCATTACAAAAATATAAAGAGAGAGAGAGCAAGAGCAAGATCTTGATCTGAACAACCAAGTACCTAAATGCATGGCAAATGCCTCCTTTTATAGGCCAAAATTTGGAACTATTGATTTGATGACTAATTATTGAGTGGGTGGCCAACTCTTGACTTGGTGACAATCCTTATCTTCTTGTCTGAATAAAATGTCATTCCTAATGTCATAATTCAAACAGACTTGAATCATGAAAGTTCTAGGAAATTGTCTCAGCTTTCCAACAAAAAAAAGGTCATTTGGACTTCTACAACTCAAGATATGGGCTAAACACTGAACAGTATATGGGCTGCAGGACAGATTCGGACTTCTTCGTTGTTGCTACAATTTGGACTTGAAAACAGCCTTTTTAAATCTTAGACTCCACATGAAAGTTTTATGCCTATGTCTTAGCTTTCCATCCATATAAAGCAGACCTAAATCCAAGATCTACAACTCTAGATATGACCCGATGACCGAACAGTATTCCAGTTTGGACTGAACCAGCATCTCTTTTCTAAGTTTGGCCCTCTCTTTGTCCTTTCAATTTCAGTACTTAAACTCATCAATCAATCCTTTCATCTATGTGATAGGCCTGCATTTAAGATAAACATTTACCATAAATTAAAGGTATCTTATGGTATCAGACTTGTTATTATAAAACATACTTTAGTTAAAGAGTTATTGATACTTCAAGTGCAAAATGATGATATAAAACCTTGATAAAAATGCAATTTTAAGTACTAATTAGTTAGTGGTATAAAAATATCCATATGTCGCTAGTGTTTCGCTCAAAATTAGGCTTATCCCCTCGCTTACCTTCTTTTAGCTCTTGCGAAACTAAAACCAACACCAAATAGAAACAACCCGTCGGCACAATCCAAATAGGTGTTGATGCAACCAAATTATTTGATAGTTGTACCAATATTTACCTAGTGTTTTGCCTATGTTTTATACATAAAATGCTTTGATATTCTTTGTTTTATGTTTTGAAGGCACTTCTGGATGAAAGATTCAAAAAGAAGTAAATTGGAGATAATTGGTATATTTGACTTCCAATCGATGTTTTGTGCAGAGCTTGAGCTCTAGGGGTCGAAATGAAGTAATTCCAGTGGCATTAGAAAGCTAACATCCATACATTTCTATACATATAAGGAAATAAAAATAAAAAAAGAAAGAGCATGAAAATCGCAGCCTTCAAAGTCAAATCTTAAATTTTGCCAGTGTTGACCTTCGACCATTCCGACTTGAATATCTTGAGCTACAGAAGTCCATTTGATGCAAACTCAATGTTGTTGGATTCCTGACTTGAAGAATTATTAGTCTACCAAAGGTTAGTAGAAAAAGAGCTCATATGAGAGAGATATGATTTTTCTAAGATGACACATGAATTCTGCCAGCAGACAGGTTTTGTGAAGAAACAAGTCCAAAGTACTTCTCAAAGCATCCAAACCGTCATCCAAGTCTTTATTTCAAAAATTTAGCTCCTCTAAGTCAAAATTCAAAGGTTGAAGATTTATGCAAGACTATTTCTCTTTTTTAGGAAAATAGTTATTGAAAGGTTTAAATGTAAATTGTCAACTTAGAAAAGGACTATTTTGTAAAAAGCGATTAGGGTTTTCTAGGATATAAAAAGAAGTCCTCTTTAACTCTTTAGTAGAGAAAGGAAAAGGGAAGACGGCCAACCAATAGAGAAAAATTGCATATTCCTCCAATAGAACCCGAAATCATGTTTTCTTCCTTCTTTTTGATTAATTGTTTAGTAGACATGCAAGGCTAAACTCTTTTTCTTGGTTGCAAGGACACGGAAACCTTCGGATTTCAAGAACTGTGAGATTTATTTTACATTTTCTTTTTAGTTTATATGATGAATATATTTATTCTCCTATGTTTATTTTTCCTATAATTGTTTATTCTAATTGCTAGAGTGGACTCTAAGTTATTATTGTAGACAATCTATTGCTAAGTTCGATATCAAATTGGAGTTGTGGTATACGAACTTGTGAAGCAATTGAGTTTAATAATTGTGGCGGATCTATGTTATTAATCTTAGGGAGAACATTCGATTGATCAAATCAAACATGGACTACGAACAGTTATGTTGTCTAGATTAATCAACTTATCTAGTTCTTAACGCTGCCATTGAATTAAATTACTAGTGCGGACATT